>NC_081412.1:585241777-585499277 GCF_030272615.1 Cryptomeria japonica
GATAGAGTTAGATAGAAGTGGAGAGGGATGAAGGGATGGAGGGATAGGTATGTAGAGAGGAGGAGGTGAGGCAAAGATAAGTGCTTAGGGAAGGAGAGTTAAAGAGAGGTAGGTAGAGAGATTTGTCACTCTCTTTATCTTCCCCCCCTCTCTCTACCTAATTTTCCCTTCCACTCCACCTACCACTTCCCTCTCTCCCTCTCCACCTACCACTTCTCCCCCTCACCACTTCTCCCTATCTAACCTTTCTCAAATCTCTCTCCTTTCTCACTCACTACCTCTATCCATCCCTCTATCTCTACATATCTCCCCCTCAACCCTAGGCCCTAAAGGATATACGCTAAACCCTTAACCCTATACACCCAAACATATACCCTATACCCTATACCCAAAAAAACTAAACCTTATACCCTCAAACCTAAACCATCTCCCTCAACCCCAAGTCCTAAAGTATGTATGTTAAACCATCAAACCTAAAACCTAAACCATATAACCTCAACCTTGAACCATGTGCCTCAACCCTAGAACCTAAATCATGTACACAAAACCCTCAACCTTATACACTCAACCTTAAACCCTATACCCTTAACCCTAGATCATCAACCCTAAACATTATGCCCTATACACTATACACTAAACTCTAAAAATTGGCATTAATAATATAACACTAAAACTTAAAATTATTAATTTAATCCCTAAATTCTTGATGTTGAACCCTTCATCATCATTTGTAAGCCCTAAACTCTTAACTCTAAACCCTATACCCTCAACCTTAAATCATATACCCTCATCCTTAAACCCTAAACCTTAAACCCTCAAAAACTCACCCCATACCCTCAACTCCAAGTCCCAAACCCTATACTCTTAACTATAAACTTTAAACCTAAAGATTAATATTAATATTATATAATTTTAACCTAAAATTTTGTATTTAATCCCTAAACCCTAAAACTCACTCTTAATAATTTAACAATAAAACCTAAAAAATTAATTTAATTCTAAATCCCCTATTATCAAACCTGCATCCTTAACCCTATAACCTCAACCATAAACCAGATACTTTCAACCCCTAATCATGATCAGGTATAACCTCAACCTTGAACCCTATACCCTCAACCCTCAACCCTAAACCCTCAACCCTCAATGTTATACTCTCAACTCAAAACTATATATCCTTAACCCTATACCCTATACCTTATGTACCCTCAACTCTCCACCCTCCACCCTATACCCAATGCCCTCAGTCTTAAACCCTATACCCTCAAACATCAACCGCATATACTCTACACTCAAACTCATACCCTATACCCAAGTAACCCAAAGCCCTAAACCATTTACCATCAACCTTAAAATCTACACTCTAATCCTCAACTCTCAACCCTATATCTTATAATCTTAATCCTAAATCATATATACTCAACCCTAAATGGAAAAGGAATGAGGAAGGGACAAGTATTTAGAGAGAAATGGGGATGGGGAAATAGAGACAAGTAGAGAGTGAAGTAGAGACAGGGAGGAGGGAGAGGTAAGAAGAGAAAGAGGTAAGGAGGGAGAGAGGGGTGAGAGGGGTGAGATAGAGAGAAGTGACAACCAAAGGAGGGAGGGAGAGAGAGGGTGAGAGGGAGACGTATGTAGAGAGAGGAGAGGGGATATAGAGATAATTAGAGAAGGAAGATGTGTGTGTGTGTGTGTGTGTGTGAGAGAGAGAGAGAGAGAGAGAGAGAGAGAGAGAGAGAGAGAGAGAGATCTCGGAGGAGATAAAGAGAGTGAGTGACGTAATAGGATCTTATTGATGACTAAAATTTGACCAAGTCTGAAAATTCATAAGATCTTCTAAAACCTAGAATTTGTATTATAACTCCTAGAGATCTAAAACCACTCTCAAACATCCTACAAATATATACATGAAATATAACTTAAAAGTATAAGAAAGAAAAAAGACATATTGACAAATACATAATATTTTATTTTAAAAACATAATATTTAAATTTTAATATGTAATCCTTATTTTTAATAAAACAAATTGACTTATATCATACAAAGAACTAAATTTTAATTACAATTATTTATATTTTTTTAATAAAATGATGAACAATTATACATATCATTAGATATTTTATTAAATTATGATTGACATGATATTTTTATATTCAAATAATAATAAAAATATTTTCCGTTAATAGATCAAATTTGAAAAAATAACTGACAACACTATTCATATATGCTTGATTGGTAGGTACACTATTCATATATGCTTGATTGTTAGGTCTTCTCTATTATTAGGTCTTCGCCCATCAGATATTAAAGCCTGTCGTCTAAGGGTTGAGCTATGATAGGGACATATAACTTACAGCACTTTACGACACACGCTACATAAACCTTCAACTGCCACGCAAACTTCTTCACTTTGCTGGAGCCAACAGATTCCGCGTAGACGCGTTATGGGTGGCCCCATGGCACTTTGATACCATTATGGGTGGCCCCATGGCACTTTGATAACTAAGTGGTATACGCAATTCGCAGTCACAAGGTCACATGGGCGTCCAATATTTTATTGCGCCGTTTAATGTACAGAGATGTTCTAGAGTAGGAGCTTTTTGTGTCTAAATATTTCTCTGTTGCTGCTCTGAGTTGAAATGAATTAAGTTTTCTGCAATTCAATTGCAATGGAGATTCAGATCGATAGGTTGAGTGACTTGCCTGACAATTTACTGTGCTGTAACATTCTTTCTCATCTCTCTTTGAAAGATATAATTCGCATCTCTGTTCTGTCTCACAGATGGAAAACCCTTTGGACAAACATTCCCCACATCGATTTTTCTGAGTCTGTCTTCGATTCAATCATATTACTTCTTTCCCACCTTGTGAAAATTCCAGACGTCAACCACCCAGTTAAGTACGTGGAAAATTTGATAAACAATATCCTTTCGCTTCACTCTGCCCCTCTTGAGAGTCTACGGTTTGATCTTTCCTTCCAGGAAGGTCAGAATCGATTAGGGGAAAAAGTACTGAACAAAGTGAGCATTGAGCGATGTATAAATCTGGCAGCTGTGAAGGGAGTGAAAAAAGTTGCTCTTCATTGCAGGGTAATGTGGGGGAGGCATTTACCACCTTCTCTGTTTGCCTGTGAGCTTTTGAGGGTTTTGGAAATTGAGGGTTTTTGGTTTACAGCAATACCTAGAGAGTTTAAGGGTTTTATGTTTTTAAAGGCTTGTTCGTTTTGGGAGGTTGCTGATTTGACTGATGAGAGACTGCAACAGCTCATAGCAGTGTGCCCACTTCTTGAGAAGTTGGTGATCAAGCGCTGTGCCAGCTTGTTTAATTTGAGCATCTGTGCACCCAATCTGATTTACTTGAACTTAGGAACTTCTTCTATAGAAAACGTTATAGCAGATTGCCCCCAGTTGGTCGAGATCAAAATAAAGGATTGTTTCATGTTGTGTAAATTTGAGCTTAATTCGTTCCCATTTCTGCAAGAAATGGAGGCATCGGAAATTTCAGCACTTACAGAGCTTCCAGCTATGAAATCCTTGAAAAAGTTGTCCCTTCGAATAGGGATAGATAGCCCATTTGGGGTCCTCGTCGGCACCTTTCCAGACCTTGAAGAGCTCAAAATCACAGACATTCTTATCCAGGTAAATCGTTTTTTGCTTTTGATATAAATACCTTTTTCACAGACATGTAGATTTTATATTATACTATAGCCCTTTTGGGGATGGCAGGACATGGCGACAGGGGAAGTGGCTGCAGACATGGCCTTTCCAAATCTGAAGAAAGCAGATGTACATATTTCATCAGACATATGGGGTCAAAAGGAAGTGGCTTTGTTGGATTTCTTTCTTGACAATGCTCCCAAGTTGAACTCTATGATTCTCTGCGAAACTCCAATTGGAACAACATTATTTACTGATCCAGAGTTCATGAGTCAGTTTACTTAGGATTTGGAATACAAATTTGTAGAATTGGGTTTCCACTGTATTGCCGTAGATTAGAAAGGTGGAGTAATACTGTGTAGAACAGGATAGATGATAAAGGAAATACATGTAAAGCTTGCAGCTTCTTTTAATGGTGGCTTACTACTAGATTTCAATGCCTTTGCATCTAGTAAGGGCACTTGTACAGCAGTGGTAATATTCTACTTTATATGGTCTTATAGAAGGGATGCTAGATTTTAAAGGAAACATATGTGTAGCTTTCAGCTTCTATTAATGGTGCCTTACCATTAGATTTCAATGCCTTTGGATCTAGGAAGGGCCCTTGTAAAGCAGTATTCGACTTTATATGGTCTTAGTTTTGATTCAGTAGATTTGATTAATAGTTGAAAGGGTATGTTATCATTTTCATCCCCTTATTCTGCTAGTCACTGAAAAATATGGTCTTACTTTTGATTCAGTAGATTTGATTAATAGTTGAAAGGGTATGTTATCATTTTCATCCCCTTATTCTGCTAGTCACTGAGGAATATATCAACTGAAAAACGTTTCATCTTCTTCTTTTTTCTACCATAATTTTCTTTTCAGAATCTAAATGAAACTGGCTTCAAATAAAAGATACTCATGTATTCTCAATCTTTTTTAATACGGTGCCATTATAAACTACCTGTTGAAAGCAAGGACAACGAAACAAGCATGGTATCTTCTGCTTTCCATGTAGATATAGAATTATTTCACATTTATTCCAACTGAATAATTTTTTTGTGTATAGCAATATTCTATGCAAGGAACAAGGGCTTGTTGTCTTTTGCCCATGGCAATTTTCCATTTTAAGAACAAGTGATTGTTTAAATTGCTTCTCTTAGAGATGAAGTCATTTGGGAGTAGTATCAAATGGCAACTTTTAGCTGTCATAAATCTTCAGTGTTAAGGTTTCACACGATGACTTCTCAGCAAACGCTTTACCCTGTACATATTGCAGATCCAGCTTTTCTCAAAATTATGGTTCCTATGAATGAAGTATTGAACATTGCTTTTTCTCTGTTGTAGGCTTTGCAATAAGGTTTGACAGATTAAGTATACACCTGAGATTCCCTGTGAAATTAGTCATGAGTGGGTTCAGAGCTAAAAGATATAACAAGAGGGGTCTATAGTACAAAGATGCCCCTGGACTCCTCTTTTAATGATGCCCTTGACTTCTTGCTAGGAGTTGCCAAGACAGATAAATCGAGGGGTTAGCTGTCAAATAAGGCATCCATTATTAATTGACAACCCCTAGAAACACTGTTTTTTTTCAAAACTTTTTTTTTAAATGGGGTAGATTTTGTGTACTTCATCATGATGCAAGTGGGTTTTTGTCTGAAGTATTTTTTTAATTTCTATTTACGGTTTTTGTCCTCTTTCTTAATGATTTTATTGGTGGATTTAACCTTGAAATTTTATATCGAATTGAGGCTTTTTTAGTGATTGTAACTAATGGTTTGAGTGAAGTAATGTTATATGCATAAACTACCATATTCAAGAGGGGTTCTTGGTAAGTTGTACATGGAAGTAGATGGTATGATAAATTCTTTTTGTGAGGATGGAGGTTACAAATGGAAGTGTTGGATGGTCATAATCCATTCCCAAGTGTTGGATGGTCATAATACATTCTCTTTATAGACATGTGAGATCTCTTGTACCTCTTTCTTTGAGGCTAACACACTTAAACAAACAAGAAAGAGGTATTAGGAGATGTATGGAGTCCTCGGGGAGGACCTAGAGACCATCTTTCCTTTATAATTCTATGGTTCTAGGGCTCTTGGATATTGGTTCTATGACTCTTCGACTCTTGGTTCTATTGCTTTATGGTTCCATGGTTACTTGGTAATATTGTTGTTGTTGACACCTTTGTAAACTCATGTTGTAAGCCTCATGATGTGATATATGTGATATCATCCCTATTATGTGTGTGTTGCAACAAGTATGATGTTGATTATTTTGTGAGTTGTGTAGAGTTTAAACTAGGAAAGAAATGGTCAAATGAATTATTACAAATGGGTATTGTGTATGGTGAAAATGAATAACAATAATAACAATATTGAAAGGCTAAATGAATTCAACCACCAAACCCTAGTCTAACAATCAACAAAGATCCACCATAAAATATGAAGATTACCTAAGACAATGCAAATCAAATGAAATCACAAAGATTATACCATCACATGCCCAATAGGGTTTTGATCTCCATTCTTCCTATCTCCATTGATCTTGTTTGATATATTTGCTCTCAGATTTTATATGCACAAGAGCTCAACAAAGAACGGAATGTGGTTGCAAGTAGGATCGTAGTGTAGCCAAGTCTTCAAGATTAGGTCATTAGGGTTTGATAATGAATGAGGCATCTTCTTAAATAGAAGACACAATATGAAATGGAGCGATAAGATTGAGAGGTGTAAAAAGAGAGGTTGGCTAAGATTAGAGGGTAGGTAAAAGAAATACCAAAATAATGAAAGAGGTAGGCAGTGTATGAATTAAGAGATGAATGACATGTGTCATGTGTAGAAAAAGCTAATGAATTGATTAAATAAATAAATATTTATTTAATTAATAGAAGAAGTAGGATAATTAAATAAATAAAATATTTATTTAATTTAGGAAAGGGATAATTTAAATAAATAAATGTATTTATTTAAATGAGAAATAAGGCTAGAAGAGGATAAATGAATTAATTAAATAAATAAAAATTTATTTAATTAATAGAAGAATTAGGCTTAGATAATTAAATAAATAAAATATTTATTTAATTAGACTGGACAATTTTAGGTGTCTACATTTTGCCCCTCTTTGAGACAATGCGGCTTGTCACGTTGTTTCAAAGAAGATAAGATGAACTGATACAGAGTTGCCCCAAGATGGGAATAATATGCCCCCTCGAGAGTTTGGATGAAAATGTCTGAAAAGATTGCAGACAATCTCTCGATAAGAAAGAAAGGCTAGAATGGATAGACCGGATAAAGTGACAGAGTCATGGGATGAAGAAGACTGACTCGGGAAATGAAGGCGAGGGCTAGGGTAGGCTATAAGATAGACCACGGGCAAAAGACATCCTCATTGTTATCTACACCTTCACGAGATCATAGTGCAAAGCAAGAAAAAGAGCAGCAGCAGTCAGCAGCGATGGCTTTCGTACACAGATTCGACCGCGTTCGACGATTTCAGAGGCCAGCAGAGGCAGGAGAGCCGGTAAGTACCACCAAACCTCCTCGTACTTTGACGCATTCAATTTTGTCATTAATGCATGCTAGTTAGCAATAAATGCGCTTAGGAATAGGGCACAAAAAAGTGCAAAAACGTGCAACCGCGTCTGCGTCGGTGCCAGGCGCGTCTGTGTCGGTGCCAGGCACGTTTGTGTCTGGAACCGCGTTTGTGCTTGATGCGGGCGCGTCTACGTCCTGAAGGGGCGTTTGTGTGCCAAAGTCGCGTTTCTGAATGATTTAGGCACGTTTATGTCAAACAGGCGCGTCTGTGTCGTTTAGGCGCGCTTGTGCAGTCTATAGGTGCGTTTGTGAGGTAGAAATGCGTTTGTGAGTTAAAAGTGCGTATATGTCAAAAAATGCAAGGTTTTGGTCTTCTAGGTCAAATTGGCAGTTCTGTGATGAACATACGCTGTCGATTGGATAAGCTGCTGAGAGGATACACTCAAGCAGGTCCTCGAGGAAGACTAGGATAGATCAAGGCACTTTGTGATGAACAGGGAGCACCAAGATAGAGTACTTTGTGATGAACAGGGAGTACCCAAAGTATGAGCAGCACTTTGTGATGAACAGGGAGTGCCAAATGTGAGTAACACTTTGTGATGAACAGGGAGTGTCACACACGTAGTACTTTGTGATGAACAGGGAGCACTACTAGGATAGAAGCAACACTTTGTGATGAACAGTGAGTGTCACTAGAATAGATAACCATATGCATTTAGATAGCGAGTAGCATTTTGTGATGAACAGTGAATGCCACCCTGACTGACATGATTGATTTGCTTGACTGCAGGAGTATTTGCCTATGTTGGAGTCACGGGAGAGATTCCCGTCCACACAGAGGTTGCGACCAGAGTTGTCGTTTCAGGATAGAGCTGCCATTGAGGAGATGGGATTGAGACACGTGTTGTATGTGCCTGATTTTCGGGCAAACATGGGTTTGTTGACTGCGCTGGCCGAGAGATGGCATTCAGAGACATGCACATTTCATTTGCCGATGGGTGAGATGACAGTCACCCTTGAGGATGTTTATAGGATTCTGCACATACCGATCGATGGAGAGCTGATTCCATACGATCGCGATGGAGACATAGAGGCTTTGAGACGGGTGTTTCAGGATCCCGGCCTAGAGATGAGAGCAGGACATGTGGCATGGGACACCATGACCGCGACAGGATTAGCTTTGCCAGCTGTGATCGGAGGAGCTATCAGTGGGTTCCTATGTCCGGACAGGGCGACACGGGGGTTGGCAGTGGGCTGGGGAGGAGCACTGGAGATATTGGTGACTCAGCACACCAGATATGCGTGGGGTCCATGTGTGTTGGCCCCACCTATATTATGAGCTTCACCAGTTCGTCTACCATGGATCAGTGGGACTGGGCTGTGGAGTGACACTTCTGCAGGTTTGGGCATATGAGCATCTGCCTATCACACGGCCGATACATTTCAGAGGCAGGGGTCACGGACGGAGCTTTGTGCATTTATATGACATGATCACTTCGCAGCCTTGGATTGGCAGGTTAGAGCATTGGAGGCGAGTGATAGATGACATTGACGTAGTCATCTGGAGGCCATATCTGGGATGTGAGGAGTGGGAGGATGACGCAGTGGAGCTGCCTTATACCTTCAGGAGCAGATATCTGATTGGGCAGACGCCCTATATATTGGAGAGGCAGTTGGTAGACAGAGTATGCAGGCAGTATGACAGGATCCAGAGGATGCCACGAGGCTCGGGTATGTATGCCCGTACAGTGAGGGATCAGGCACAGTTCGGGCCATTGTTGTCATATGATCAGGCAGTTACACAGCTGGCAGAGATGATGCCCCTACCCTGGGATATGTGGCCAGAGATTGAGGATGCAGGCTTGGATGCAGAGTATACAACATATTGGGCAGAGCATCCGTTCCCGCGACTGACAAATCCAGGGGAGCTATTGGAGGGAGAGGTAGGAGGAGATGACGATGATGATGGTGGAGGCGATGGGGGCAGAGGCCGACGGAGGCGGAGGGGAGTAGTTGGGGAGAGGAGGGTGGCACCTCGGAGGGAGGGTGGACAGGAGGGACAGGCCTAGGTGGTGAGGGGTCGCGGTGGAGTGCCCCTGCAGGTACCAGTAGCACAGGGTCCTAGGGCATAGGGACAGAGACAGGGACAGGTGCAGGGACAGGTGCCAGTACAGGCACAGGGACAGAGACAGGTGCAGGGACCTAGACATGTACCGAGACAGGTACAGGGACAGGTACAGGAGCAGGCACCCGCAGAGGGAGAGCCACAGGCAGAGGCAGAGGGTGGGGATCCAGAGGAGGATGAGCTGATTGAGCTCAGGGAGATCTGCCAGGGCCAGGCAGACGAGATCCAGGAGTTGGAGAGGGAGAGGGATCGGCTCAGGACCCGGCTCAGGGATACTGAGCGGGAGAGGGATCAGGCGATTCAGCGCTACACTGAGGCTGAGACAGCGCCGAGGGCAGGGAGGCAGGCGGCGGAGGACACAGGAGCAAGCTATGCATATGTCCTGCGAGCTGGAGAGGAGATTGCCTACTGGAGGGACCTGTATTATGGTGCCGTGCCAGCAGATCAGCGGGCGAGGAGCTTCCACAGACCATCGCAGACAGCGACGGCTACGAGAGGGAACCGGAGGAGACAGGCATCGAGTGGTGGGGTCATGGGTCCTCCTCCACCACCAGACAGGCAGGGTGATCCTGGAGCGGGTCCTTCTAGAGCTCAGATTCCGTTGAGGCCAGGCGGCTCTGAGGGAGGGAGTTCATCATAGCCATAGAGGGCTCCCTTGTATCAGTATTTGTACCATTTTTTTGTATTGTAGACACCTGCGGGTGATTTTGTAGCCATATGATTCTTTTGACATCATTGTATCATGACACATTTGATTATATATGAGAGATGATTCATTTTTGCGGCAGCTATATGCATGTGTACCGATGAGATGAGATGTTCTTATGTGATGCTTATGATATGGATGCAAATATGTATATGATGCAATGCAATTTTTTTGTTCTTTTATGTTTTATATGTGATGCATGACGCAAATGTGAATGTATGTAATGCAGATGAATATGATAATGCAAATGTAAATTGTGCTAACAAGTGTTGTGTGTAGGATGTGATACAATTGTGATATCTATATGTATGTGTGAAATGCTTATATGTGGTAATGCCGGTGCAGCTACATGAAATGCAAATGTTTTTGGTGTGTCATTATACTCAGTCATGTGATAGCAGGCTATGCGGACTCAAGAAGGATGATGGAAGTCAATCAAGAAAGGGGGATGGAAGATAGAAGATATGAACGTGAAAGAGCTTCTTGTGCGTTATCATCATTGAGCTTTATTATGGCAAGTAGGTTATGACAATCGAGGCATATGTTCGACCCAGAAAGTCATTGTACCTGTTTGCATGGAGATAAGACAGTCACAAACAAGGAATGCCCCAGTTCACACTAGACTCATAGTGTCCTCATATCCTTGGACAAGTCATAGCATTACTAAGAGACAATCCACAGACAGCAAATACAAATAGGTGACGATACCCCATCTTCGCCTTTCTAGTCAAAGACATCCTGGAGATAGAGTCTCTAGTCAGAGACATCCCAGAAAAGCTAAAAGACATGTCACCAAAAAGATGAAATCAAAAGAAAACCAAGATTCGATCCCCAACATCCACTGTAGTCCTCAAGTTTAGTGTCTCTTGTCACTTGTATAAGTCGTATTTGATTGTGGTCACAATGTTCACTTTCAAAAAAAGGATAGATAGCACTGAACCATATGTTGTCTGAGTCTGTTGAAAGATTTGATTTTGTTGAAGCCCATTGTTGCTGCTGTGTCTCATCTGAAACTGACTGAATCCATGAAACTAATACTTTATTGCGGAGAAGATGAAACTTTATGGCGGATCTGCGATGCAAATGTTGCTTTATTGCGGATTGTGCACGAATAGACTGAAGAAAGCTGGAAGAAACTTTACTCCTTGAAACATGTGATGTTCTCAGTTCCACACCCATCACTAGACGTAGGATTTTGCCTTAGCCACAGATAGGATCTGATTTATTATGAATGGAAAGGGAGGCGAAAAGGGAGGTTTATTATGAATGGCTAACCAATCTTGGGTAGATCAATAACAAGCCATGATGGGAATGAGTAAGTTTATTATGAAGGAATAGGTTGTGAGTGTGTGCAAAGTGAAATGATGAAGAGAATCCTGAAGGAGGGAGGAGCAATGTCTCTACACATGGCGCTGGTGACCCAGTTTTCACCATGGTACTTGCCCAGGGCACCACCGAAGTGGTTTTCACCATTGGATGAAATTATTTCTCTTTACTTTTTTCGATTTTTCAATTTTTTTGTGTCACAAGGCGCCTGTTTGCCAGGTTTTCACCAAGTAACGATTTTTTATGTTTTATAATTTTTTTTGTATTTTTGAAATTTTTTGATTTTTTTGTATTTTTGAATTAGGATATTTCGAAGAGCTATGTGTAGAACCTGCGAAGATGCATGCTGTTGATAGGATCCTCCAAAGGTTCACCCTCTGTAGTAGAGAGCTGATATGCCCCAGATCCATAGACTGCTGTAACGATGTAAGGACCCAACCAGTTTGGTTCAAACTTGCCCCTCTTCTCTCTGTCTTGTTGATTTTTAGGATTTTTTCTGAGAACCAAATCACCTACCTCAAATGTGCGAGGCTTGACTTTGTGATTGTAGCTGCGACTCATTTGTTGTTGGTAAGCCTTGAGATGATTAAAAACAATTTGTCTTCGTTCATCCAACAGTTCTAGTTCTTGTAAGCGAGAGACCTTGTAATCTTCATTACTGATGATGTTTTGCAAAGAGACCCGTAAAGAAGGTAACTCGACCTCAATAGGCAAGATGGCTTCAGCGCCGTAGACAAGTGAGTAGGGTGTAGCTCCTGTAGGTGTGCGGACACTTGTGCGGTAGGCCCAAAGTGCAAGATTAAGTTGGATATGCCAGTTACGGCCAGCGTCGTCGACTGTCTTTTTGAGGATTTTAAGAATTGTTTTATTAGACGCCTCAGCTTGGCCATTACCTTGGGGGTAATATGGTGTGGAGAAACGATGGGAAATATGGAAGCGGTCACAGAGTTCACGAACATCCTAATTTTTGAAGGGACCCCCGTTATCAGTAATAATGGATTTAGGAATACCATATCGGCAAATGATATAGTTAAGGATGAAAGTAGCAATTTGTTTCCCAGTGACTTGTGTGAGAGGCACAGCCTCAATCCACTTTGTGAAATACTCTGTGGCTGTGATAATGAATTTATGACCATTGGAAGAAGGAGGGCGAATCTTGCCTATGAGATTGAGTCCCCACTGACAAAAGGGCCAAGGAGACGCCAGTGGTTGTAGTTCTTGTGCTGGTGCATGTATGAGGTCTCCATGAATTTGACATTGCTTACATTTCTTGACAAACTGATATGAGTCTTTTTCCATATTGGGCCAATAATATCCAGTCCTAATGAGTTTCTTGGCCAAGGTAGGACCACTAGTATGCAGACCACATATCCCTTCATGCACTTCACGTAACGCAATCTGAGCTTCGTCGCTTTCTAAACATCTAAGAAGAGTGCCATCTAGACCTCGTCGGTATAGGATATTAGCTAAAATGACATATCGAGAGGATTGGCGAATGAAAGTGTAGCGTTGGTTGTTTGATAGATCAGGAGGTAAGATATTGTCACGAAGATATGTGAATATGGAACCATATAACTGGGATTCGGGACCGACAACGCATATCATTTCAGTAGGAGTGATCTCATATGAAGGAACCAACAGGTTGTCTACCAGGAACTCATAGCAGGTTTCATTTTGAGGCAGGTCAATTAGTGAAGCAATTGTAGCCATGGCATCTGCAGCACGATTCTGCTCTCTTGGTATCTGCTCAAAATCTATCTTTGTAAAGTGCCGTTTCAAATCATCTACCAATTGCTTGTAAGGCATTAATTTTTCATCTTTCATTTGGTAATCATCAGTTGCTTGATGGATGAAAAGTTGAGAATCCCCAAAAACACGAAGTTCTTGGATCTTCCATTGAACTGCAATTTGTAATCCAGTTGTTAATGCCTCATATTCCGCTATATTGTTAGTGCAAGGAAATGATAAGCGGTATGATTTTGGTATAGAATCACCTTGAGGAGTTATAAAGAGAATACCAGCTCCTGCCCCGTGCTGTGTGTATGAGCCGTCAAAGTATAGTTGCCATGGTCTTTCGTGTGATATTGTTAAAATGGATTCATATGGAAATTCTGAATTTAGAGGAACATCATCTATCATGGGGGCATCTGCTAATTGATCCGCGATTGCTTTTCCGTTTATTGCTTTTCTGTCCACATACTCAATGTCAAATTCACTCAGGATCATTACCCACTTGGCCAGTCGCCCAGTAAGTGTAGCTTTGTTGAGAAGGTATTTTAATGGATCAATTCTTGCAATCAACTTAGTCTTGTGAGTGAGCATATAATGGCGTAATTTCTGTGAAGCAAAGACCACAGCGAGACATGCACGCTCGATTGGTGTGTAGTTTAGCTCATATCCCACCAATGTGCGACTGATATAGTATACTGTTTTTTCCTTACCGTCAGCTATTTGTTGTGCTAGGAGTGCCCCCAGTGTTGTTGGAGTAGCTAATATGTATAGTAGCAAAGGCTGATATGGAACTGGTGGCATCAAAACTGGCGGATTCAAAAGATAATCTTTGAGCGTCTGAAAAGCTTGTTGATAGTTATCATCCCATTTGAATTTGATATTTTTATGTAGCAGGTGCTGAAAAGGATTACACTTATCTGCAAGTTGTGCTATGAATCTTCGTATAGACTGGAGTCTCCCTTGTAAGGATCGAAGTTGACTAATATTTCTGGGTGGCGGCATGTCCAAGATAGCCTTGACTTTTGCTGGATCGGCTTCGATTCCTCTTTTGGACACAATGAATCCTAGGAGCTTCCCGGAGGTTACTCCAAAGACACATTTCTTGGGGTTTAATCTTACCTTGTATTTTTCCAACCGATCAAAGACGACTGAAAGTATGTCCAAATGTGTATCTCTGTCTATTGATTTACCCAAGAGATCATCAACATAATCTTCCACGGTTATGTGCATGAGATCATGAAAGATAGTGGTCATCACTCTTTGATATGTAGCACCTGCATTTTTTAGCCCAGAGGGCATGACATTCCAACAGAAAGTTCCCCACGGACAAGTGAATGATGTTTTGTGTTGATCCTCAGGTGCAATCCTAATTTGATTATAGCCAAAAAATCCATCCATTAAAGATAACATTTCGTGACCTGTTGTGAGATCAACAATCAAGTCGATATTTGGTAATGGGAAGTCATCTTTCGGACAAGCTTTGTTGATGTCTCTGAAATCTGTACATATTATGATGCTGCGATCTGGTTTACTGACAGGTACTAAATTGGAGATCCATTCAGGATAATCAATTGGGCGTATGAATCCAACATCCAATAATTTCTCCAATTCTGCTTTGACTAGTAATGCCACTTGTGGATGCATTTTCCTTAATTTCTGTTTTACTGGCTTTGCCCCTGGTTTGACTATCAAATGATGCATTACCAAATTCGGATCTAGTCCAGGCATATCAGCATATGACCATGCAAAGTTGATTTGTCGTTCTTTGAAGAAGCTTATGAATTTTGCCCTTTCGGACTCTATCAATGATTGAGCCAGGAATATATTGTGTGGAACTTCTTCTGTACTAATGTTCGTTTTGATAGTCTCTTCTACCAACATGGATGACTTTTCCTCATATGATGCTGGGAGAATGTCGAGCCTTCCATCTTCGGGTGCCTCAGAGAGGTTTTCGCCCTCAGATACGTCCTTTCTTTTTACTTTTTTGGGATCAGATAGCGCCACAGTGTGGTTTTCGCCATAAGACCCTTGATTTGTTCTTATTTTCACATTTTTGCGACTGGAAGGTCCGACACCCTCACCAAAATATGCCACGTTGTTGAGTTCTATGGTGTATCCTGCTTTGTGGTCCCTAGGGGGAAGATCATCTCGTATGCCCAGATAGTCAATAACAGCTTCGTCATTTTGAAATGTGTCAAATTGTGCTGGTCCTTCATAATCCCAGTCAATGAGTTGGTGGTGAACAAGGGGAAGGCCTTTAATGTTTTCGGAGTTTGCGGGGCTAAGAGTGAAGATGTGGTTATATTTGGGTATATCGAGGCAATCGTCGAGGTCATCGATGGCACTCTCCTCATCAGTTTCGATCGCAAGCGAATCCAAATTGTCGTCACTAGTAGCACCTTTCGGGACAGGTGTCCTCATCCTATGTGATTTCGACCTAAGACCTTGAGACGAAGACTGTGCGGAATCTTTATGGGTTATTTCTTGACCCACCCTAAACTTTTTATAAAATTCCTCTTCTTTTGTCAGTTCATTTGGCTCTCTAAATGTCTCGATGAGCTCATAGTCACTGGAGGATTTGTTTGAACCCCATTCCCATTCGTTGGAATTTGTGGAATAGTAATCTTCTTGTTGAACTTTGGCAACTTTGATTTGTGATGCCTCTTCTGTCCTTTTAGTGTGGATCTTGGAAGTCAGAAAACCAAGTCCCTTTGAGCGTTCTCTTTTTACAGTCAATTCCAGTTGTAAGGGCTCCATAGTGCCTTCTTTGCGTAACCCAAGAGGGCTTTTTCCATCATACTCGAATTTTTGTAGAATCTTGAAGCCTTTGCCATATTTCTCCCAGGGTATATTGATCTGATCTTGTGTGTCCTCTTCAATGTCTTTACAGAGCATTCTGTATAAATCTTCCTCTTCTAGTTCGCCCCATCTTTGAAAGGTAGTAGGATCCCATTTGAGTATCATGATGGATATTTGCTTGTTAGGATGTGGCCTTCCATATTCTTTTGGAGAGCTCATGACTTTTCGTAAATACATTGTCTGATTTAGAGTGTATTCTCCCATGCCTTTGTCTTGAAATTTGCCTTTAAGTTCACCTTGTTTTGATGTCGAAGGTTTCAATGACTCAGGGTCAATGTATGCCGAAGAAGGAACAGCTTCGCGATTACTGGGAATGATGGTCTCCGTATGTGATCTCAAGTTATTACAATATATGAACGGATTAGGATCACCGTTAACTGTTACCTCGACTCCATTATGAGGAAACTTAATGCATTGATGGTATGTCGATGGGACTGCCCTCATTTCATGAATCCAAGGACGTCCTAGCAATATGTTGTATGTGAGATCTAGATCTAGGACTTGACAAACCACATCCTTTGTAACTGGCCCAATTCTTAGAGGTAAGGTGACCGTGCCCTTGGATGAGCGCTCTTCATCGTCATATGCCTTGATGGTGATTTGATTTTTTGAATTCACAGCTTTATCAGAATATCCCAATTGTTTAATGGTGCTCAATGTACATATGTTTAGACCTGCTCCTCCATCTATCAGGACTCGCTTTATTCGATGTTTGTGTATGAAGGCTTCAACATGTAAAGGTGCATTATGTGGCTGACATACGGAGGCATCATCGGCTTCTGTGAATGTAAGGGAATGTGGAATGGAAAGGTATCCCACCATGGCTTGAAACTGGTCCACATTCAGATCAGTAGGAACAGCAATATCTCTCAAGATTTTGTCAAGAATAGCTTTATGAGCGGGGGATATACGTAGGAGCTCAAGGATGGAGATGAGCGCGGGTGTCTTCCCTAACTGTTCTACAAGGTCATACTCAGGTTTGGTTGATGAAGAAGCGGCATTTTTAGTGGAAGCACCTGGCAAAGTAATCTTACCTCGACGGGTTGTAACATGACATTCAGGGGTATGTTCGGAAGAAGATCCAACACCTCTTAGGACAATCTTGGGTCTCTGAGGAGGATTCTTAGGATTTTTGTTCTTGATGGTAATAGTAGAGATATGATTGTCCGTCGAGATGTGATTGATAGTTGAGTCATAGTTGTAAGGTGCTCTAGTATAGTTGGCCTGATCATCTGTGACTTTGGCTTTTCCTTTGTCATGCTTTGGGAATGGTTCCTTAAACATCTCATGTTCTTGATTGGATGAGTGTCCCTCAATCTCAATATCACCTCTATCAATGAGATCTTGCACAATGTTCTTCAGTCGATGGCAATTACCTGTCTTGTGACCCTTGCTCTTATGAAACTCACAATACTCATCATCATTCCACCAATTTGGTTTGACCTTTGGTTCATATGGAGGAAAATCTGGAACTGTGATCACTTTGTTTGCCACAAGCTTTTTGAATACTGATTCAAGTGGTTCTCCCAATGGGGTGTACTTCCTTCATGATCTAGAAGTTGTTTGAGTATTCACTTGATTGTTTGTAGAACTTGATCCCGAAAAGATGAACTTGGGTCTCACTGTATTGGCATCAACAACACCATCATTGACTGTGTTCTTGTTTTTATTCCAAAATCTTGGCTTGTCTTTCCTTTAAAGTCATCTTTGTTTTCCTTGAATATCTTAATGATTCCTTGCTCAATTAAGACCTTTTCTGTTGCTAAGCCCTTTTCAATAACATCCTTGAAGGTGGACAAACAAGCTTTCCTTAGATCATAGCCAATGTCCTTGTTAACGTTTTGAGTGAACATTTCTACCATTTGTTTCTGTGGGATTTCGCAAGAGCATCTGCTAGCTAGATTTCTCCATCTTTGTAAAAATGACGCAAAAGATTCTCCCTCCTTTTGCTTAGTATTACACAAAGTAGTGACTAAGATATCTGTTTCTATATTGTAAGAGAAATGCTGAATAAATGCCTCTGCTAAGTCACCCCATGACTTAATACCAGGAGGTAATTGAGAGAACCATTCCATAGCTTGATCGCCTAAGCTTTGCGGGAACAACCTCATCAAATATGTTTCTTCTGCCACTACCTCAATGCAAGCTATGAAAAATTGTCTTATGTGTGCCTTGGGGTCTCCTTTTCCTCTATACTTGTCAAATTTTGGCGTCACAAAGTGTACAGGAAATGGAGGCATTGGGATGCTCTTATCAAATGGATAAGGACATATGTCTCTCATAGTGTATGTTGGTTTTGGTGTACTCATGTCCTCCATTTTCTTTTGTAAATCTCTAATTTGTTGCTCCAAATTATTCTTAGGTGGCGATCGATTTCTTGTAGCGTACCCCATGTTTGAGACACCAATTTGAGGAGGAGCTTGTTGCATGTATGGATGATATTGATCATAGACATGTTCGTATGGAGGAGGTCTATATTGATGCGGCATATAGGGAGCACTTGGTATAGCTTCATGTTGAGGAACCCCATATCTATTTTGTGCGTGTATACCATATTCTATAGGCATGTCATGTTCTATTGTGTTGCCCCCAAATTTGACATGAGGTTTCCTTGTGTCCAAATTTTGAGCATGCCTTTGAATGTCCACTTGTTTTGATTGATCCATAGCTTGAGCATGTGATTGAGCATATCTATCTGCATAAGACTTCCATAATGGTCTTCGAAGGTAAGTATCATATGTTTGACCATGTGTATGTGGGATTTCTGGTTTTTGAAGCAAAGCTAATGGTGATTCAGGTACCATATGCGGTCCTCTATTTCCTCCACTATTGGGTCTCCTTTGATCCATGTTGGAGTGAGTTTGTTGTGAGGGTCGGTTTTCCATAAGTTGAGACATGTCAAAGTCATGAGGTATTTTAGCTCCACTTTGTGCCATCATGTGTAAGAAGTATTGTCTATCCCTCTTCATTATCTCTTCAACCAATCTATTGAAATGAGGATTCATTATGGATTCTTCTACATCTGCTGATTGTATTGAAAAGTTGTCCACATTGTCATTGTGTGTAGCATTTTTGTTTGTAGTGTCTGTGTTTTCCACATTTGGAATGTGTCTATAAACATCCATGTCAGGCAATGTAGTGTGCTCAGGATTGAAAAATAAATCATTGTCATACTCATAAGAACTCATGTTTGCGGACTCTTGAGCTTCTTTAGCTTTTCTCCTAGATTTTTGAAGACGGGTTTCAACCATGAACTAGGTGTTTGACCAAGATGTGAGAGACTATATGAAAAATGAAAAGAGTATGGAAGACCAAGAGTTGTATGGAGTGTAAATGAATCTTGAGGTGTACTTGCAATGTCCAAAGTATAAGACCAAGTATGTAAGTAGTAGAGTAGGTGTGACTTCCAAAGAGATGATTGTTTCTCTTGATGAGGTAAGCTGACCTTGACTCTAAGTAAGACCAAATGAGACCCAAAGGTAAGAAACCTTGATGAGGGACCACTTAGCAAAGTGTAGTTGTATGTAGTATGTTGACAAAGTATAATGAGGACAAGCAAGTGACCTTTTTGACTCAAGTTAGACAAGTATGAATGTAACGAGATATGAAGTAATGATGGACTGTATGAGACCCAAGGACAGATTGAATGCTAGATGAAACCTAAAGAAACAACCTAGGAAGCTCAAGTATTCCGAAACTGATTTCTTTTGTTTGCTGGACTATAAAAATTTTCAATTTTGGACATAGACGCTTCTGTATACTTCACAGACGCGATTCCCAGACACAGACATGTCTCTGTTTGACACAGACGCTGTTACAGACACTGACGCTATTCTACCCTTCACAGACGCGTTTAGATGACTCAGACGCGGTTAGAACAGACACGGACGCGTTTCTGTAAACTTCATGCAATTTTTCCAATCTGTGAAGTTGTTTTGTTGTGACCAAATCCGACTGTTTGACTGTTTTTCGTGACAAGAGGACACAATGTTAATGAGGACTCAATGTTTGCAAGTGTTTAGACTCCAAAAGTGTGTTGTTTGATGTAAAGTTGTTTTGCATACACTTGAAGACACAAAAGACACAATGTTTAGTTGTTTGGTCTTGAATGTTTGAATGTTTAACATAAGACAAGCACAATTCTTATGGCTGGCCAAGACAATAGTTGTTGATCCCACATAGGGTTTTACCCCCGAGGCTATGCTATTCAGAGTGGATACTTAGATGCTTGACCTCACTGGCTCCACCCTCGGCACTCACTTCTCGGGTCAGCCAAGCATCAGTCCCCATGAAAACTCCCCATGGCGAACTTTGTATCTCTACTAAGAACCATATGTGTGTGGGCCGCTACCAGAGGTCCGACCTCCTGCCTCAACAACTAGAAGGATTTGGGCTTCTAAAACAAAAAGGTGCTAGTAAGGGCATCCGCTCGTGTGGCCATACATGCGGCACTTTCAGCTCTGTAAATACAGAAGGCTCCCAGCCGGTAGGGGTTACGCCCTACAAATGATCAAATAAATTTGATCAAACGGGTTTATGGGGAGACATAGTGTCGGTATGAACTAATCATCACACGTTATTCATAGTTTTCACCATGAATAGATTTGATTATAGTGGTTCGGATGAGGTGAGTTTTCCTCGCTACCACTTGGGTCATTCTCTTCTCACTAGTAGTCCTAATGACCACACGGGAAGATAGGCCCTCTAAAGATTAAACAAAAAGAGCCTATTGCTCAAGACACAAAAGACAATGATTCAATTTTAGTGCACCAATAGAAGTGTTTGCTAATCTATGAAAACAAGGCACACAACAAAATCTCAAAAACCCTAGCCAAGGACCTGCAACAAAATTTGTTAGTAGTTTGGGTTGTTTCAAATGATCACCCCTTCCTGCAAGCACACAAGTTAGGTAAATTTTAGAAACCCAAAAGACTTTGTGAAAAAGGGGCCTTCAACAAAAACGTTTTTTTTTTTGCTTCCAAGACAAGCTGCACAAACTTGGTTAGCTAAATCTGCAAGGGTTAGTCCAAAAATAAACCAGATCTGAAAACCTAGGTGCGAAATCCGAAAACCGAATCAAAGAAAGTTTGAAATTCCGAAATAGTAAAAACACAGATGCGGCCAAAACACACAGACGCCCTTCTCGGACACAGACGCGATTAGAAGTAACGCAGACGCGATTATGTAACACAGACGCCCCTGTCTGAGACCTGCAAAACAAAATTTGTTGAAAACACAGATGCAATTCCCACCTCCAAAGACGCTCCTGAAACTTAGAGACACGATCCGACCACTCGCAGACGTGGAAATACCTAAAATGTCGTCGAAAAATGTCCGATCTGCAACTTCAAAAACGCAAAATCTGCAACAAAAGGGTTAAATGCAAAGGGACAAGAGTCCCACTGGGCGTGCCAAAATGTGTATGGTGAAAATGGATAACAATAATAACAATATTGAAAGGCTAAATGAATTCAACCACCAAACCCTAGCCTAACAATCAACAAAGATCCACCATAACATATGAAGATTACCTAAGACAATGCAAATCAAATGAAATCACAAAGATTATACCATCACATGCCCAATAGGGTTTTGATCTCCATTCTTCCTATCTCCATTGATCTTGCTTGATATATTTGCTCTCAGATTTTATATGCACAAGAGCTCAACAAAGAACGGAATGTGGTTGCAAGTAGGATCGTAGTGTAGCCAAGTCTTCAAGATTAGGTCATTAGGGTTTGATAATGAAGGAGGCATCTTCTTAAATAGAAGACACAATATGAAATGGAGGGATAAGATTGAGAGGTGTAAAAAGAGAGGTCGGCTAATATTAGAGGGTAGGTAAAAGAAATACCAAAATAATGAAAGAGGTAGGCAGTGTATGAATTAAGAGATGAATGACATGTGTCATGTGTAGAAAAAGCTAATGAATTGATTAAATAAATAAATATTTATTTAATTAATAAAAGAAGTAGGATAATTAAATAAATAAAATATTTATTTAATTTAGGAAAGGGATAATTTAAATAAATAAATGTATTTATTTAAATGAGAAATAAGGCTAGAAGAGGATAAATGAATTAATTAAATAAATAAAGATTTATTTAATTAATAGAAGAATTAGGCTTAGATAATTAAATAAATAAAATATTTATTTAATTAGAATGGATAATTTTAGGTGTCTACAGGTATGATTGAGAATGCTCAAATAATGTTTTAGTGATTTAAACAATTCTTGGTTGGTGTAGGAACCCAATCTTGAAATGATCAAATAATGGTTAATATTGTTGTGTATATATCTTTTTTATGGTATGTAACTTAATGGTTTGTCTCATGAATGGGTAACAATAAAACTTCAATATGTACTAGCTTAAGTTGGTGTGGTTTTATCTCTCATAGACTTTGTAGTAATATTTGAGTTTTTGTTAAGGGATTTTTAACTTTGCCATAAATTTTTTGGTGCATATAATGCTCTTATATTATATGAATTAGTACTAATAACTTTATTGTTGCACATGTCATAGAGGAAAAATATACCTAAGATGCTTGCTAAGTTTATGGTTGTCCCCTTCAAGCAACAAAAGTTGATGACCTTCATTGTCATGTACCCAATTGGTTGTAGACATAGTGAGGGATGAGCTTTCCTTAGACCATAGTGACTTCTACGAGGAAGTCTAATTTAGGGTAAGGGAGATGTAAGGCCTACCCTTCCTTATGACTCTTGTAACAACTCTTATTATTGATAGACTCTATTGTTATATAGTTGAACCGTGGAGCACCATATTACCCTTGTTCTAGTGCACCTTCAAGAAAACCAACCCTTGCGTGAAACCTATGAATAACTTAATTGGAAAATTGTCATTGTCTATTGTTATCATTATTAAGGGTTTAAAACTTTGTGCTTAATTCACTCTTTTGATGTGAAACCCACTTACTTTTGTCAACCTAGTTGATCCCATTACACCTTGCATGGATACCAAGACAATGCAATAGATTTATATAATTGTTGTTAAATATTTGTTTTAAAACTGATTTGCGAGTTCCATGTGATGTGGTAGTGTCAAGTTATGAGGTAATTATATTAACCTTAAGAAAGTCATTGCGATGCTTACATAAATAATTGAGTTAGATTATGTTATGTCAAATATATGGATGCTAACCGGGTGAGTCCATATTAATGGTTCCCACTTTTACCCACAAAGGAAATTCAAGGGTGTGGGAAAAAAAAAATCATCTAGTTCATACGAACTGAAACTATTTGCTCGAACTACCCCCATGGGTTCAAGTGAACCCGATGACAAGGATGGTTCGAGAGAACCCTTTCAAAAAAGGGTTCACTCGAACCCCAAAAAATATTAATTTTTAAGGGGTTCGCTCAACCCCCCCCCCCTTCGAACGAACTGAATGGTCATTTTTTTTAACCGACTATATAAACCAAAAATGACAGTTCTTTTCAACATGTTATCTAGGCTCCACTGAGGCGATTAGAGCGAACCCTACATGGAGATTTCATGAGTGAGTCCCGTCAACACTAGTCAACACTCCTCAGCAGTCGTCATTTGACCTATGTTGTTCCAAGTGCACAATTTTACCCTCTTCTTGTTTAATAATGCGCTTTTTTGTATTTTTTATTTTTTTGTCAAATTTATTTAAAAAAATAGTAAATAAAATAGTTTTCATTTGGTAATTTGTTTTTTAAATTACATAATTATATATTTATTATTTTTCTCAACATTTTAGAA
The DNA here is from genome assembly GCF_030272615.1 of Cryptomeria japonica. NCBI lineage: Eukaryota > Viridiplantae > Streptophyta > Pinopsida > Cupressales > Cupressaceae > Cryptomeria > Cryptomeria japonica. The sequence goes on from NC_081412.1 coordinate 585,265,439, forward strand.
AAAATGTTAGGAAAAACTTAGAAAACTTAGATTCTAAATTACAACTTACAAAAATGTTAGAAAACTTAGATAATAAATTAAAACGTTAGAAAAATTAAATAATAAATTAAAACTTAGAAAAACATTAGAAAACTTAGCTAATAAATTAAAACATTAGAAAAATTAGAACCTCTATGACCCCTTTTAACATCCTAGAACACAACATGACCCCTTAGGACACCATTTGAACCCTTAGGACAATATGACCTCATATGACCCATAACAACACCATATGACCCCTTAGGACCCCATATGACCCCTAACGACACCATATGTGTTGAACACAAAGTACCATTGAGAGGGGGGTGAATCATTGGTTCCTAAACTCTTATGACTTTTAAAGCAACTTCATAATACCGATTGTTATCTTAAGCACTAAACAATCAAACTAGTAAAGAAAATGAGGAAACCAAAGAAGACAATCACACAAATGCAACCCACAACACTAGATGTATGAGGAAAATCCAATATCAGAAAAACCTCGGTGAGAAATGTTGCTAGAGACTACTGCTTCAATCCAGCCTCAGAAGTGAAACACTACATTACAAATATCTAGGGCACCAACCCAAGGAGCACCAACGCCTGCACCAAGATCCAACTTGGTGATGTATATTGAAATACAATTTAGATACAGTTATAGCTTCTTGTTGCAAATGAATTCTGCAACTCTTGATCAAATAGGTCTTTGTCGGTTAACAATCTTCTCTTCTTTACTGGATCTCACACTACCGGTTAATAGATAGCTCTCTGATTGTTGCCCTCTCTTCTCTTTCTCTCACAACCTCACAACATATTGTGTCACACTTGGATGCCTTCTTGATCAATCACACTTCACCAGTTTGCTCAACTGTTAGACCTGCTACAATTATACTAGTACTTTATCACTGCCTGTTAAACCCTCTTACCGGTTTGCTTGTTGACTCACTCTGCAACTTTCTTAGAATAAATTCTAAGGGAGATGATTCTTCTCTATGCTCAAGCTCTCTTCAATCTTCTTCTTTTCCTCAAGCATCCTCCTTTTCTGTTTCGAGCTTGTCCACCCCAACAATAAGAATAATAACTCTAATTGAAGTCTCAACCCAAAGTTTAGACATTCATATGGTAAAGTTACTATTTTCATGGCTAGTGCTCATTTGATTGTCAACCCAGGGACGTAATACTTGAAATGGGTCTACACTATATATGCACTAAGTTCCTTCAATAGCTATTCTGCATTACTGCAACAACTAACATTATGCGAAAAAGGAAGGGAAGAATGGAAATTATGGAAAGGCTATAGGAAAAACTTCTGCATGATATTCATAAAAGCAATGCTGGAAAGATCTAATATGGATAAATAGAAATTACTCTGTTTCGGCTTGGCTGCAAGAATAGTTAGTGGATCTATTTCTAGTGGCTACAGGAATAGTCTAAGCAAGAACTTCTACTACGACTACCGAAAGAAAACTAATTTTAACAAACACACAAGATCACTCACCAAGTGGGCCCCCTTGGATGAGTGATACCAAGCTTCCATAAAACTACTTTTAATAGATCAGAACAACATAATTTTATTCATTGCTTCTTGAAAGTGATTACATATTTTGAAAAGAAGCTCAAGAATAATTATCAAAAATCCTCTGCTCTATTCTTTTCTATTCTGTCTAACCTCTGAGAAAAAGAAGAGCTTATTATTAAAGAGAAAATCAACTACAATAGAAAACACAAATCACGCCAAGAAGAAGAGGCGGATGATTGACCGATAAAGAAGATAACTAGAGCTTTGCTACAGGAAACATGGATCTAAACCGAACCACAGTCTTTGCATGCCATGGTGGTGTTTGCAAATTCAATGTCCACTGAAGTTAGACATTGGTAGTGTCACTTGACTGCTCCGCCTATGTTGTACTTTGCGCTTACTTAGCTCCTCTTCAGTTTGATCTTCAGTTATCTCTTAGGTAATGTTTCCTTCATCAGGCACGATAGGAGAATATCCACCGTGACATCATTTATTACCTACACTGCAACAAAAACAGCATACAAGGACATACATACACATTTTATTTAATTAACACATCTATTAATTCACATATGATATTACCCTAAATAATCTGCATGGCAACAGGACCAAATCAAATCGCTGTAGGAATTCAAACATGATTTCATAAGTTCAGGTTTAACACATGGAATACATATAGTCAATTTACAATACATCACTACTACTATGCAAACCAAAAGATGTCAAAAACTTAAGAGTTCTGATGATAAAAACATGACAAAGTCTCAACTTATCATGCCCCCCAACTTTAAGAGCTTGTTGATCCTACAAAAAGAGGAAAATTTCTGACTCTTGCAGTAACTCTCAAATCACCAATGGTGCTTGACCTGTCCCCCCTGAAGCCAAGTTCCAATAAATTCCCTTCATTTTTTCCATCTTGGACCATCTGGATGACTCTTCTGTGACTGCATCATAGTTCTGATCCATCGGCTGACATGCCAACAATGACCACATGAGGATTGGGGGCTGAAAGATCAATGGTAGGTAGCTATTGGCTTTCTCTCTGCCTAACTATATATATCTGGGGGCTCTTTGCATAACTGCCTGAAAATTCTGCAGTGAATAAGGTTCTCCTTGCTTTAATTGTTGTGGTAAATTGTTCCAGCACTGAGTTAACCCTTCCATTGTAGTTGTCCTATCAGTCTGAACCAAATGCTCATATGCTTGATATATTTCTTCTCTCATTAGAAGCACTAATTTTCTAACATCATCTCTTACCAGTAATTTCTGCCACTCATAATAAAGAACTCTTGGTTCTTTTGATTCTTTCCTTAATGGCAATGGATAGTCAAACTCTAATTTTTCATGTGCCTTAACTTGTGCCCCCATGCTAATCTCATTTTAGATCCATGACATTAAAGCTTTGATATGGATATCCCCAATATACAATAAAGGGTTCCACTCACTGTCTAAGGGTACAACATAGTTATGTAAATACAATTCACATAGCAAATTCTTCACAACTAGTGGAGAGGTTTGGTAAGCATAAAAGAATTCTTCAGGTGTTTCTAAGGAGGGGCTAAGGTCCCTAATAATGCGGTTCAATTTGAAGTTCAAATACCGCTCCTTCAAGTGCACAACATAAACCCTTGGAGGTGACCTACATTGCATCAACTCGGGAACCATACCAACAATTATTTCCACCTTAGCCTCTAATTCCTCAATTATGTTATCCCTCTTTTCAATTTCTTTCTATTGTTTATCAATAATCCTTTGCAACCTAGCCCTCTCTCTTTCCCATTGTCTATAAAATGTTAAAGCAATAGATAAACTGCTTAGGGATGAAGGAGGTCTAATATGTGTTACCTTAGGCCGTGGGATTTCCTCAATAAACTCTTCAATCTATGCTGGCATCTCTCCAATATTTTCCTTAGGCTGTTGTAAAGTGTCTCCAATAGTCTCTTTAGGCTGTTGTGAAATATCTCCAATGGTCTCTTCAAACTGCTCAGGAATCTCCCCAACAATTTCTTCAGACTACTATGAAATATTTCCAACAGTTTCTTCAAGTTGTTGTGCCATAAAAGCAAGATTTGATAGTCTATCCTCATCAGTTTCTACTTGGATTTCATCATCCGCAAGGCTTTCTTTTTCTTGCATTTCAATATCTGCAGGGCTTCCTTCTTCCGAAGTTTCCACTGTAATAACCTTTGCCGGATCACCTGTAGGGCAAGTCTTCTGTGTCCTACTACGTGTTCTTCTCACATAAACCTTTGGAATGGTTGCAAGAGTTGCTTCAATTGCTGTAGGAGTTTTTCTTTTTGTCCTACGCCTCTTGGCTGCAGGAGGAATTTGAGTTGCCTGCGACTGGGCCATGGGTTCTTCATTTGTTTCATCCCTTTCCAACTCCTTCCCTTTTCTCCTAGGAATCGGTGATTCTCTTTGAAGAGAAGTAGAGGGGTTTTCCACATTTGCTTGAGCTGTCTCTTCCTCCACAATAACCGCGGCTCCTTCAGCAACAAGCAAATCATCGTCTGCAACAACTACGGGGGAAGAGGGTTTTGCAACATTTTCTTCTTCAACCGATGGATTCTCTACAACAGGGGCATCTTCAACCCTAAAGTGCAGTATATCCTCAAATATTTCCCATTCCATTTGTGAAACGTCTCTCAAGGACCGTTGTACAAGGAGTTTAACCAATCCATGATGGCTAATGGAGCGATTTCCATTTTTCCATGTCTCCTTAGTGCTTGTAGAAATGAGGTGGTATAGGAAATTAGGGAGATTCACTCTCCGGCCATGCTGTAAATGACTAAGTAATTTAAAATATGGTGAATGCAAATTTGAATATCGCCCCTCACATGTAATGTATTTCATAACATACAAAGCTACTTGAGGCCACTTTGCTGGCAGGGAAACCCTTCTAGTTCCTTGTTTGTCCACCATTAGGGGTCCATTCGTGAGAATTGTGAACTCTACCCTGGCGCTCCTTGCATCTTTTGATTCTAGAAATAGTTCCACTTCCTACGACAACCCTGTTACTTCTGCTATTCACTGCTCCGTAGCAATAACCCTCAAGCCTTTAACCGTAGCTTCTCCTTCATTGAAGGAATGCATAAATTCTGTAGCAATTTCTTCATTATAATCTCTAATTTTCAAGAAGTAATCTAGTTAGGCGTGGTATCTAAAATAATGCTCACAAAGAGCATCCTGCAACAACACTTCATGAACTATTGGCTCATGGCGAATTGGATCACCACCCATCTCTTACTCTGCTAGTATTCAACACTCTGCAGCTGAGAAACAAAACACCAAAATATCTAACAGATTTGCTAAATTGAAATTTCCATACACATCTCAATTCTGGTGGCATAATTTATTATTCCCTCGCATGAAATAATAGCATGATAAACAATGATGGCAAGAAATCAATTCAAAGTACTAAAAAGGATGGATAATCAATAACTTTGGAAACCAAACCACAAAGCACCCCCCCCAACTTAACCTAACACGTGTCCACACAAGATGACAAGATTTCAGGGAGTGGAGCGGATTTTAGAAGGGGTATAATCATAATGAAATAATAAATGCATAATTTAAACAAAACACAATATATACATACCTGTTGTCATATGAAAAATGACGGTGAAATGAAGTGAAATGATAGGTAAGAACGTGGGATTGAATGACGTGGATGGAATTTTATTTATAGAGAAGAATATTCCCATAAGATATGGAAATATTTTATTGTGAAGCGGCAAGCATGTTCAGTGTAGAGGCTGCAAGAACTTTAACTTTATTACCTTGCTCAGTTGCAGCAAGAAGCTGTTGAGTTGCTGCAGGATCATTGTCAGTTGGTGCAGGAACCTGTGTTTCATCTTGTTGGGCAAATTGCTGTGGGAACTCCTCTTAAGTGGCCGGTTTATGATATAGACGTAGTCGGTGACCATTCACCAAGAGTTTAAATCGAACAGGATCAATTGTGGACAAACAAACAACTCCATTATTGAAAACTTCTTCTATCTCATACAGACCTAACCACCTAGTTTGCAGTTTCCCCATAGTATCTTTATATTTGGAATCATACAATAGTGCCCAATCACCAGCTTTTTACTTCTTTTCCTTGATATATTTATCATGCCATTTTGCTCTCCGATTTTGAATCAGTTCTGTTTGTTGAACAACTATTTTCCTCCATTCATCTAAAGCATTTAATTGCTAAATACGTTCTTTTTGTGCTTCAGATAATGTCATATTTAATTGCAAATTTGTCCTTAGAGTTTTATGCTCAAATTCAATAGGCATCATTGTTGTTTTGCCATAAACCATCTCAAAAGGTGTAAAACCAATTGGTGTTTTCTAAGTTGTTCTGTATGCCCAAATTGCTTTTGAAAGCCTATGAGACCAGTCTTTTTAATGAACAAATATTGGTTTTGTAAGAATAGCCTCAAGCTCCCTATTTGTAAATTCTACTTGTCCATTAGCTTGTGGATGATATGGAGTAGATTTTCTATGCCTTATATTATATTCATTGACCAAAGCTGTTATCAATGTTGAAGTAAATTGAGGTCCCTGGTCTGAGACAATTTCCCTTGGTACTCCATATCTTGTAAATATCTCTTGATAAAGAAACTCAGCCACCTTATTATCTCTTGCATGTGTCATGGTACGAGCTTCCACCCATTTTGTTACATAGTTTGTACATACCAAAATATAGGATCTGCCATTAGATGGTGGATCAATTGGGCCAACAAAATCTAACCCCCACTTATCAAATGGTGCAACTAATATTTGTGGATATAGTGACATCTCATCAGATTTTGTAGGTCTTCCCATTCTCTGGCATCTGTCACATTTCCGTGTGTACTGTGTTGCATCCTTGTGTAATGTGGGCCAATAGTATCCTGTATTGAGTATTTTTAGTGCTATTCTTTGGTAGCAAAATGGCCTCCACATGGATCATCATGACATGCATGTAGGATGTCATATGTTTCATCTTCTCTGACACATCTTCTCATGACTTGGTCAGGTCCAATGTAAAACAAACAATCAACAATCCATGAGAAGTTAAAACATTTTTCAACTAGCAACCTTCTTTCCTTAGAAGAGAAATAAATTGGCATCTTAGCAACAACTAAATAGTTGGCAATATCAGCATACCAAGGAGTGTGAGCTTGGATGAGAAACAAGTGTTCATTTGGAAAAGAATCATCTATCATTATAGAATCTTCTTGTAATTGAAGTCTTGAAAGATAGTTTGCAACCACATTAGACTTCCCTGGTTTATGAACAACTGTGATATCAAATTCCTGCATCAACAATAACCAGCGAGCTAATCTACTAGTAATTGATGGCTTATTCATCATATATTTGATTGCAGTATGATCTGTATGCACAAATATGGGATATCCCATAATATAGTGCCTAAATTTGTTAAGTTTATATATAATAGCTAGCGTTTCCTTTTCAGTGACTGTGTAATTCAACTCAGGTCCGTGTAAGTTCTTGCTAATATAATGTATTGCATTTTCCAATTTGTTAATTTTTTGTCCTAACACTGCTCCTATTGCATAATCAGATGCATCTGTATGGATTTGGAATGGTAAAGACCAATTTGGGCCTTTAAGAACTGGTGCTTGAGTCAAAGCATGCTTAAGCTTTAAGAAAGCTTCATTGCATGCTGGGGTCCATTTAAATTCCATATCTTTGGTAAGCAGTGAATATAAGGGACTTGCAATTTTACTGAAATCTTTGATAAACCATCTGTAGTATCCAGCATGACCAAGAAAACTTCTTACATCTTTTTGCTTCATAGGGTCATTGATATGCTGAATGGCCTCAATTTTTGCTGGATCCACCTGGATGCCTTCTACAGAGATATGATGACCAAGGACTATTCCTTCTTGCATCATAATGAAACATTTCTCACTATTTAATGATAAATTGTAGTCTTCACATTGCTGCAAAACATTTTTTAGATTACCCAATGCTTGCTCAAATTCAGAACCATAAGTTGTAAAGTCATCCATATAGATTTCCATAATGTCTTGAGAAATATCAGAAAAGATACTAATTACTGCTCTTTGAAAAGTGGCTAGAGCATTACACAACCCAAAAGGAAGAACATAATATGCATACGTGCCCCATGGACAAGTAAATGTTGTCTTCTCTTGATCCTTCAGGGCTATCTGGATCTGATTGTAACCACTGAATCCATCAAGGAATGAAAAGTATCTTTTACTAGCCAAGGAATCCAATACCTAATCCACAAATGGTAATGGAAAATGATCTTTTTTTGTTTCTAAGTTCAGGGCTCTATAATCAACACATACCCTCCATTTTCCTCCTTTCCTAGGGACTATGACCAGAGGTGATACCCATTGGCTGTCAGAGATAGGATAGATAAACCCAACTTTTAACAACTTCTGCAACTCTTCTTTAACTATCTCTTTTAAGCCAGGATTAATTCTTCTTTGAGGTTGTCTGAGTGGGCAACACTCTTCCTTTATATAAATACGGTGGGTGCAAACTGCTGGATCTATCCCATGCATATCCTTGTAATCCCATGCAAAAGAAATTTTATGAAATTTCAACAAGTTCACAAGGGCCTCTTTTTTAGTATTTGATAGATCTCTATTGATATTCAAAAATTTATTCAACTCCACTTCTATCTTAATAGTAAGATCAATCTGGTTCATATTAGAAAAATGAGAAGAAGATACTTCCTGCGGCAACAAAGTATGCAATATATCAGTGGCTATAGGAAAATCCAAACCTGCAATATTCGGAACCAATTCCTGCAATTCTTGCTCTTCTATTAATTCATTTATCAGGATTTTATAAAGAATTGATTCCTCATTATGTAATTGCATGAATGGACCTCGATTAATCATCAAAAGGTGATTAATAGAGTCAACTCCCTCAGATTCTTCTCCCAAAATAGGCCAAACGACTTGTTGTTGTTCAAGCTGGGGTTGTGCTGGAGAATACAAGGCTAATGTTTTTGTAGAACTCCCATCTGAAATAGTCATATCCTTTGATCTACATCCAATATATACATCAGCTATGGCAAGCCAAGGTCTACCCAAAATCACTGGATATCTTCCCAATGTTGCTTTTGAAGATAAAATCATAAAGTCTGCAGGGTATTCCCAGGAATCCAAAATAACTACTACATCCTCAATGATACCATCAGGTCTCACTGTAAAGCTATCAACAAGCTATAGAACTGTGGGTGTAGGCCTTAAACTATTAATCTCAAGCTGTTTCATTACTTCCCTTATCATCACATTAATGGCTGCCCCTAAATCAATCAAAACATTTTTTATTTGACTGCCATTAATGATTATACTCACAACATGACTACCCGGATCAGAATATTTTGGAATGACAATCTTGCCTAACATAATATCTGCCAGTTGACCCATAACATGCACTGTTTGTGGATCCTTTTTCTTCCTGCCAAGTTTTTTTAGACATGCTTCTCTCATTGCCTTACCATATATGGAAACATCTTTTATTGCTTACAACAATGGAATTTTAACACAAATATGCTTCAGTTGATCTATAATATCAAAGCCTTGTTATTCTTCTATGGGAACTTCCTTTTCTTTCAATCTATGGGGAAATGGTGGCAATATTTGGTTCTAAGGTATTGTATCTATTGGATTAGAGATTTCTTGCTCCTCTTGTACCTCAGTGATAACTGGATGAGAGGGATTAGGCAGAGTTGTCCTAGATCGGAGGTGAATGTCATTTAGTGATAAAGAATAGGCTGGGTATTGATTAAGATCAGCTGAATAAGCTTGTGGTTGTTGTTGAGACTTAATATTAGGATTTGGCAGCGGTTGAGTAGGCAAATGCGTTGGTTTAGGTGGTACAACAGTGGCTGCAGGAGGAGGCATTAGTGCAGGAGGTTGTGGCTGCTGAATAGGCGGCTGATAACTAGAAGATTGGGCATTCCATGGCTAACTCCCCCTCCATTAAGAAGTAGGTTGCCGATTCCCTTGAAATTGGTTTCCTTGGCCCTGAGGTGGGTACCAGTTCCCTTGTGGTTGCTGCCACTATGGCATTTGATTACAAAAATGCTACCCTTGGCCTTGAGAACCATACCAATTTTGATAATTACCAAAATTTTGAGCATATGGTGATTGCCATTAGTTATTTGGTGCATAAGAATTTCCACTATAACCAGAAAAAGAAAGTGGATCTAGAGGCATATCTTGTCTTTGGAAATTTGGTCTTCTTTGAGCAACATAGAAGACTTGCTCGTCCTCAACTTGAATTGGCTTGAAGTCAGGTACCTCCACATTTGTAACCATTTTACATCTGCAATCCTTCTTTCACTGTTTACAATGAGAGTAGAATTCTGCAAGAAATGCATCAGCTTCTTCATGCTTCTTCTTAGCTACAAGTGTATCCAACTGGGTAGCCATATTATTTATAATGTTCTCCTTAAAGTCCTTTAACAAATGGCTAAGTTCCAATCTAGAAACTCCAGTTCCAAATGCTGATGATGGTGCTCCTAGTTTAAAATGCTTATTCTTCTTAGAAGTAGATCTGGAATACTTCTTGCAAATTTGTCCTATTTCAGCCCAAGTGGACTATGTAATGTCACCTCCTCCCATAAGATCCAAAGAATCGGTGCATTCATCACTGATTCCCCTCAAAAATATCAACTTGAGGGAATCTTCATTAAGAGTACTATGCTTGGACTTTTTGACACCAAATAGGTTCTGTAGACACCTAAAATTGTCATGTCTAATTAAATAAATATTTTATTTATTTAATTATCTAAGCTTAATTCTTCTATTAATTAAATAAATCTTTATTTATTTAATTAATTCATTTATCCTCTTCTAGCCTTATTTCTCATTTAAATAAATATTTAAATTATCATTTTCCTAAATTAAATAAATATCTTATTTATTTAATTATCCTACTTCTATTAATTAAATAAATCTTTATTTATTTAATTAATTCATTATCCTTTTCTACACATGACACATGTCACTCATCTCTTAATTCCTACACTATCTACCTCTTTCATTATTTTATTATTTCTTCTACCTACCCTCTAATCATAGCCGACCTCCTTTTTACACCTCTCAATCTTATCCCTCCATTTCTTATAGTGTCTTCTATATAAGGAGATGCTTCCTTCATTGTAAAACCCTAATGACTTAATGACCTAATGAACTATTTTTGATCACTTGACTACACTACGATCCTACTTGCAACCACATTCCGTTCTTTGTTGAGCTCTTGTGCATATAAAATCTGAGAGCAAATATATCAAGCAAGATCAATGGAGATAGGAAGAATGGAGATCAAAACCCTATTGGATAGGTGATGGTATAATCTTTGTGATTTCATTTGATTTGCATTGTCTTAGGTAATCTTCATATGTTATGGTGGATCTTTGTTGATTGTTAGGCTAGGGTTTTGTGGTTGAATTCATTTAGCCTTTCAATATTGCTATTATTGTTATCCATTTTCACCATAAACATTTTGGCACACCTGGTGGGACTCTTGTCCCTTTGCATTTGACCCTCTTGTTGCAGGTCTTGTGTTTTTGAAGTTGCAGATCGGATATTTTTGGCAGCATTTTTGGTATTTTCACGTCTGCGCACTTTCGGATCGCGTTTTTGATTTTTTGGCGCGTCTGAGACAGTTGGATCCGCGTCTATGTTTTGGTCATATTTCATTTTGTAGGTTCCAGGGAGGCACGTCTGTGTTACCGAAACGCGTCTGTGTCATTTTCACTCACGTCTGCGTACAGAAAGAGCGTCTGTGGTTTTTAATCATGTCTATGTCTCACATAACCACGTTTCTGTTGTGGAGTCGCGTCTGCGTAGGCGGTAATCGCGTCTGTGTATTGCCTGTTTCAAAATTTTGGAAATTTTATTGATTCGGTTTTCGGATTTTGCATTTAGGGTTTCAGATCTGGTTTATTTTTGGACTAACATTTTCAGATCTAGCTAACACAATTGGTGCAGCTTGCCTTGGAAGCTAAATCGTTTGGTTGAAGGCCCCTATTTTCACAAAGTCTTTTGGGTTTTAAAATTTACCTAACTTGTGTGCATGCAGGAAGGGGTGATTATTTCAAACAACCCAAACTACTAACAACTTTTTGTTGCAAGTCCTTGGCAAGAGTTTTTGATTTTTATTGTGTGCCTTGTTTTCATAGACTAGCAAACACTTCCATTGGTGCACTAAAATTGAATAATTGTCTTTTGTGTCTTGAGCAATAGGCTCTTTTTGTTTAATCTTTAGAGGGCCTGTCTTCCCGTGTGGTCATTAGGACTACTAGTGAGAAGAGAACGACCCAAGTGGTAGCGAGGAAAACCCACCTCTTCCGAACCACTATAATCAAATGTATTCATGGTGAAAACTATGAATAACGTGTGCTGATTAGTTCATATCGACACTATGTCTCCCCATAAACCCGTTTGATCAAATTTATTTGATCATTTGTAGGGCGTAACCCCTACCGGCTGGGAGCCTTCTGTATTTACAGAGCTGAAAGTGCCGCATGTATGGCCACATGAGCGAATGCCCTTACTAGCACCTTTTTGTTTTAGAGGCCCAAATCCTTCTAGTTGTTGGGGTAGGAGGTTGGACCTCTGGTAGCAGCCCACACACATACGGTTCTTAGTAGAGATACAAAGTTTGCCATGGGGAGTTTTCATGGGGACTGATGCTTGGCTGACCCGAGAAGTGAGTGCCGAGGGTGGAGCCAGTGAGGTCAAGCATCTAAGTATCCACTCTGAATAGTGTAGCCTTGGGGGTAAAACCCCATGTGGGATCAACAACTATTGTCTTCGCTAGCCATAAGAATTGTGCTTGACTTATTTTAAACATTCAAACATTCAAGACCAAACAGCAAAACATTGTGTCTTTTGTGTCTTCAAGTGTATGCAAAACATTTTTACATCAAACAACACACTTTTCTTGGAGTCATTTTGGAGTCTAAACACTTGCAAACATTGAGTCCTCATCAACATTGTGTCCTCTTGTCACGAAAAATAGTCAAACAGTCAGATTTGGTCACAATAAAATGACTTCACAGATTGGAAAAAATTGCACAAATTTTACAGAAACGCGTTTGTGTCTGTTTTAACCGCGTCTGAGTCATATAAATGCGTCTGTGAAGGGCATAATAGCATCTGTGTTTATAACAGTGTCTGTGTTGAATAGAAACACGTCTGCGTCAGATAACCGCGTCTGTGCAGTATATAGGCGCGTCTGTGTTCAAAATTGCAAGAAAATTTCACAGTCCAGCAAACAAAAGAAATCAGTTTCAGAATACTTGAGCTTCCTAGGTTGTTTCTTCAGGTTTCATCTAGCATTCAACCTGTCTTTGGGTCTCACATAGTCCATCATTTCTTCACATCTCATTTTACATTCATACTTGTCTAAACCTGGGTCAAAAGGTCACTTGCTTGTCCTCATCATACTTTGTCAACACACTACATACAACAACACTTTGCTAAGTGGTCCCTCATCAAGGTTTCTTACCTTTGGGTCTCATTTGGTCTTTCTTAGGGTCAAGGTCAGCTTACCTCATCAAGAGAAACTATCCTCTCTTTGGAAGTCACACCTACTCTACCACATACATACTTGGTCTTACACTTTGGACATTTGCAAGTACACCTCAGATTCATTTACATTCCATCCAACTCTTGGTCTTCCATACTTTTTCCATTTTCATCTAGTCTTACACATCTTGGTCAATACCTAGTTCATGGTTGAAACCCATCCTCAAAAATCTAGGAGAGAAACTAAAGAGGCTCAAGAGTCTGCAAACATGAGTTCTTATGAGTATGACAATGATTTATTTTTCAATACTGATCACACTACATTGCCGGACATGGATGTCTATAGAAACATTCCAAATGTGGAGAACACAGACACTACAAACAACAATGCTACACACAATGACAATATGGACAATTTTTCAATACATTCAGCAGATGTGGAGGAATCCATTATGAATCCCCATTTCAATCGATTGGTTGAGGAAATAATGAAGAGGGATAGACAATATTTCTTACAAATGATGGCACAAAGTGGAGCCAAGATACCTCATGATTTTGACATGTCTCAAATAATGGGACATAGACCTTTGCAACAACCTCACTCCAATATGGATCAAAGGAGACCTAATAGTGGAGGAAATAGAGGACCACATATGGTACTTGAATCACCATCAGCTTTGCTTCAAAAACCAGAGGTCCCACATACACATGGTCAAGTATATGATACTCACCTTCGCAGACCATTATGGAGGTCTTACACAGACAGATATGCTCAATCACATACTCAAGCTACGGATCAACCAAAGCAATTGGATATTCAAAGGCATGCTCAAAATTTGGACACAAGGAAACCTCATGTCAAATTTGGGGGCAACACAATGGAACATGACATGCCTGTAGAATATGGTATACATGCGCAAAATAGATATGGGGTTCCTCAACATGAATCTATACCAAGTGCTCCATATATGCCGCATCAATATAGACCTCCTCCATATGAACATGTGTATGATCAATATCATCTATATATGCAACATGCTCCTCCTCCAATTGGTGCCTCAAGCATGGGGTATGGTCCAAGAAGTCGATCTCCACCTAAGAGCAATTTGGAGCAACAAATCAGGGACTTACAAGAGAAAATGGAGGACATAAATACATCGAAGCCAACATACACAATGAGAGACATATGTCCTTATCCATTTGACAAGAGCATTCCAATGCCTCCTTTTCCTACACACTTTGTGATGCCTAAATTTGATAAGTATAGAGGAAAAGGGGATCCTAAGGCACACATAAGATAGTTTTTCACAGCTTGCATTGAGGTAGCAGCAGAAGAGACATATTTGATGAGATTATTCCCACAAAGCTTAGGTGATCAAGCTATGGAATGGTTCTCCCAACTTCCACCTGGTATTAAGTCATGGGGTGACTTAGTAGAGGCATTTATTCAACATTTCTCCTACAACATAGAGACAGACATATCAGTCACTACTTTGTGCAAAACCAAGCAAAAAGAGGGAGAATCTTTTGCATCATTTTTACAAAGATGGAGAAATCTAGCCAGCAGATGCTCTTGTGAAATTCCACAAAAACAAATGGTAGAAATGTTCACCCAGAATGTTAACAAAGACATTGGTTATGATCTAAGGAAAGCTTGTTTGTCCACCTTCAAGGATGTCATTGAAAAGGGCTTAGCAACAGAAAAGGTTCTAATTGAACAAGGAGTCATTAAGATATTCAAGGAAAACAAAGATGACTTTAAAGGAAAAGACAAGCCAAGATTTTGGAATAAAAACAAGAACACAGTCAATGATGGTGTTGTTGATGCCAACACGGTGCGACCCAAATTCATCTTTTCAGGATCAAGTTCTACAAACAATCAAGTGAATACTCAAACAACTTCTAGATCACGAAAGAAGTAAACTCCATTGGGAGAACGACTTGAGTCAGTCTTCAAAAAGCTGGTGGCAAACAAGGTAATCACAGTTCCAGATTTTCCTCCATATGAACCAAAGGTTAAACCAAATTGGTGGAATGATGATGAGTATTGTGAATTTCATAAAAGCAAGGGTCATAAAACAGGTAATTGTCATCGATTGAAGAATATTGTGCAAGATCTCATTGATAGAGGTGACATTGAGATTGAGGGACACTCATCCAATCAAGAACATGAGATGTTTAAGGAACCATTCCCAAAGCATGACAAGGGAAAAGCTAAAGTCACAGATGATCAAGCCAACTATACCAGAGCACCTTACAACTATGATTCAACTATCAATCATATCTCGATGGACAATCATATCTCTACTATTACCATCAAGAACAAAAACCCTAAGAATCCTCCTCAGTGACCCAAGATTGTCCTAAGAGGTGTTGGATCTTCTTCTGAACCTACTTCTGAATGTCATGTTACAACTCGTCGAGGTAAAATTACTTTGCCAGGTGCTTCAACTAAAAACACCGCTTCTTCATCTACCAAACCTGAGTATGACCTTGTAGAACAGTTAGGGAAGACACCCGCGCTCATCTCCATCCTTGAGCTCTTATGCATATCCCCCGCTCATAAAGCTATTCTTGACAAAATCTTGAGAGACACCGCTGTTCCTACTGATCTGAACGTGGACCAATTTCAAGCCATGGTGGGATACCTTTCCATTCCACATTCCCTTACATTCACAGAAGCTGATGATGCCTCCGTAAGTCAGCCACATAATGCACCATTACATATTGAAGCCTTCATACACAAGCATCGAATAAAGAGAGTCCTAATAGATGGAGGAGCTGGTCTAAACATTTGTACATTGAGCACCATTAAACAATTGGGATATTCTGATAAAGCTGTGAATTCAAAAAATCAAATCACCATCAAGGCATATGATGATGAAGAACGCTCATCCAAGGGCACGGTCACCTTACCTCTAAGAATTGGGCCAGTTACAAAGGATGTGGTTTGTCAAGTCCTGGATTTAGATCTCACTTATAATATATTGCTAGGACGTCCTTGGATTAATGAAATGAGGGCAGTCCCATCGACATATCACCAATGCATTAAGTTTCCTCACAACGAAGTTGAGGTAACAGTTAACGGCGATCCTAATCCGTTCATATATTGCAATAACTTGAGATCACATACTGAGATCATCATTCCCAGTAATCGTGAAGTTGTTCCTTCTTCGACATACATTGACCCTGAGTCATTGAAACCTTCGACATCAAAACAGGGTGAACTTAAAGGCAGATTTCAGGACAAAGGCATGGGAGAATACACTTTAAATCAGACCATGTATTTACGACAAGTCATGAGCTCTCCAAAAGAATATGGAAGGCCACATCCTAACAAGCAAATATCCATCATAGTATTCAAATGGGATCCTACTACCTTTCAAAGATGGGGTGAACTAGAAGAAGAAGGTTTATACAAAATGCTCTACAAAGACATTGAAGATGACACACAAGATCAGATCAATATACCCTGTGAGAAATATGGCAAAGGCTTCAAGATTCTACAAAAATTCGGGTATGATGGAAAAAGCCCTCTTGGGTTACGAAAAGAAGGCGTTATGGAGCCCTTACAACCTGAATTGACTGTAAAAAGGGAACGCTCGAAGGGACTTGGTTTTTTGACTTCCAAGATCCACACTAAAAGGATAGAAGAGGCATCACGAATCAAAATTGTCAAAATTCAACAAGAGGATCGCTATTCCACAGACTCCAATGAATGGGAATGGGGTTCAGACAAATCCTCTAGTGACTATGAGCTCACCGAGACATTCAGAGAGCCAGATGAACCCACAGAAGAAGAGGAATTTTATAACAAATTCAGAGTTGGTCAAGAAACAACCCATGAGGAGTGTACACAGTCCTTGTCTCAAGGTTCTAGGCCGAAATCACATAGGATGAGAACACCTGTTCCGGAATGCGCTACTAGTGATGATAATTTGGATTCATTCGCGATCGAGATTGATGAGGAGAGTGCCATCGATGACCTCGATAATTACCTCGACATACCTAAATATAACCACATCTTCACTCTTGACCCCGCAAACTCCGAAAACATTAAAGGCCTTCCCCTTGTTCACCACCAACTCATTGACTAGGATTATGAAGGACCAGCACAGTTTGACACATTCCAAAATGATGACGCTGTTATTGACTATCTTGGTATACGAGATGATCTTCCCCTTGGGGACCATAAAGTAGGATACACTATAGAACTCAACAACATGGCATATTTTGGTGAGGGTGTCGGACCTTCCAGTCGCAAAAATGTGAAAATAAGAACAAATCAAGGGTCTTATGGCGAAAACCACACTGTGGTGCTATCTGATCCCAAAAAAGTAAAAAGAAAGGACGTATCTGAGGGCGAAAACCTCTCTGAGGCACCCGAAGATGGAAGGCTCGACATTCTCCCAGCCTCATATGAGGAAAAGTCATCCATGCTGGTAGAGGAGACTATCAAAACAAACATTGGTACGGAAGAGGTTCCACATAACATATTCCTGGCTAAATCATTGGTAGAGTCCGAAAGGTCAAAATTCATAAGCTTCTTCAAAAAGCGATAAATCAACTTCACCTGGTCATATGCTGATATGCCTGGATTGGATCCGGATTTGTTAATGCATCATTTGACAGTAAAACCGGGGGCAAAGCCAGTGAAACAGAAATTAAGAAAAATGCATCCACAAGTGGCATTACTAGTCAAAGCAGAGCTGGAGAAGTTATTGGATGTCGGATTCATACGCCCAATTGATTATCCTGAATGGATCTCCAATTTAGTACCTGTCAGTAAACCAGATCGTAGTATCAGAATATGTATAGATTTCAGAGACATCAACAAAGCTTGTCCAAAAGATGACTTCCCATTACCAAATATTGACTTGATCGTTGATCTCACAGCAGGTCACGAAATGTTATCATTAATCGATGGATTTTTTGGTTATAATCAAATAAGGATCGCACCCGAAGATCAACACAAAACATCATTCACTTGTCCTTGGGGAACTTTCTGTTGGAATGTCATGCCCTTTGGGCTAAAAAATGCAGGTGCTACATATCAAAGAGCAATGACCACTATCTTTCATGATCTCATGCACATAACTGTGGAAGATTATGTTGATGATCTCTTGGGTAAATCAGTAGACAGAAATACACATTTGGACATACTTTCAGTCATCTTTGATCGGTTGGAAAAATACAAAGTAAGATTAAACCCCAAGAAATGTGTCTTTGGAGTAACCTCTGGGAAGCTCCTCGGATTCATTGTGTCCAAAAGAGGAATCGAAGCCGATCTAGAAAAAGTCAAGGCTATCTTGGACATGCCGCCACCCAGAAATATCAGTCAACTTCGATCCTTACAAGGGAGACTCCAGTCTATACGAAGATTCATAGCACAACTTGTAGATAAGTGTAATCCTTTTCAACACCTGCTACATAAAAATATAAAATTCAAATGGGATGATAACTGTCAACAAGATTTTCAGACTCTCAAAGATTATCTTTTGAATCCGCCAGTTTTGATGCCACCAGTTCTAGATCAGCCTTTGCTACTATACATATCAACTACTCCAACAGCACTGGGGGCACTCTTAGCGCAACAAATTGCTGGGGGCAAGGAAAAAGCCATATACTATATCAGTCGCACATTGGTGGGATATGAGCTAAACTACACACCAATTGAGCGTGCATGTCTCGCCGTGGTCTTTGCTTCACAAAAATTACGACATTACATGCTTACTCATAAGACTAAGTTAGTTGCAAGGATAGATCCATTGAAATACCTCCTCAATAAAGCAACACTTACTGGGTGGCTAGCCAAATGGGTAATGATCCTTAGTGAATTCGACATCGAGTATATGGACAGAAAAGCAATAAAAGGACAAGCCATCATGGATCAATTAGCCGATGCCCCCATGATTGATGATGTTCCTCTAAATTTAGAATTTCCAAACGAATCCATTTTAACAATATCACATGCAAAACCATGGCAACTGTACTTTGACGGCTCATACACACAGCATGGGGCAGGAGCTAGTATTCTCTTTATAACTCCTCAAGGAGATTCTATACCAAAATCATACCGCTTATCATTTCCTTGCACTAACAATATAGCGGAATATGAGGCATTAACAACTGGATTATGAATTGCAGTTCAGTGGAAGATCTAGGAACTTCATGTTTTTGGGGATTCCCAACTTGTCATCCGTCAAGCAACTGATGATTACCAAACAAAAGATGAAAAATTACTGCCTTACAAGCAAATGGTGGATGATTTGAAACAACACTTCACAAAGATAGATTTTGAGCAGATACCAAGAGAGCAGAGTCGTGCTACAGATGCCATGGCTACAATTGCTTCACTGATTGATCTACCTCAAAATGAGACCTGCTATGAGTTCTTGGTGGACAACCTGTTGGTTCCTTCATATGAGATCACTCCTACTGAAATGATATGCATTGTTGGTCCTGAATCCCAGTTATATGGTTCCATCTTCACATACCTTCGTGACAATACCCTACCTCCTGATCTATCAAATAACCAACGTCGTACCTTCATTCGCCAATCCTCTCGATATGTCATTTTAGCTGATATCCTATACCGACGAGGTCTAGATGGCACTCTTTTTAGATGTTTAGAAAGCGACAAAGCTCAGATTGCGTTACATGAAGTGCATGAAGGGATATGTGGTCCACATGCTAGTGGTCCTACCTTGGCCAAGAAACTTATCAAGACTAGATATTACTGGCCCAATATGGAAAAAGACTCATATCAGTTTGTCAAGAAATGTAAGCAATGTCAAATTCATGGAGACCTCATACATGTGCCAGCACAAGAACTACAACCACTTGCGTCTCCTTGGCCTTTTTGTCAGTGGGGACTCGAGCTCATAGGCAAGATTCACCCTCCTTCCTCTAATGGTCATAAATTCATTATCACAGCCACAAAGTATTTCACAAAATGGATTGAAGCCATGCCTCTCACACAAGTCACTGGAAAACAGATTGCTACATTCATCCTTAACTATATCATATGCCGATATGGTATTCCTATTTCCATTATTACTGATAACGGGCGTCCCTTCAAAAATCAGGATGTTCGTGAACTCTGTGACCGCTTTCATATTTCCCATCATTTCTCCACACCGCATTACCCCCAAGCTAATGGCCAAGCTGAGGCGTCTAATAAAACAATCCTTAAAATCCTCAAGAAGACAGTCGACGACGCTGGCCGTAATTGGCATATCCAACTCAATCCTGCACTTTGGGCCTACCGCACAAGTGTCCACACACCTACAGGAGCTACACCCTATTCACTTGTTTATGGCACTGAAGCCATCTTGCCTATTGAGGTTGAGTTACCCTCTTTACGGGTCTCTTTGCAAAACATCATCACTGATGAAGATTACAGGGTCTCTTGCTTACAAGAACTAGAACTGCTAGATGAACGGAGACAAACTGCTTTTAATCATCTCAAGGCTTACCAACAACGAATGAGTCACAGCTACAATCACAAGGTCAAGCCTTGTACATTTGAGGTAGGTGACTTGGTTCTCAGAGAAAACCCCAAGAATCAGCAAGACAGAGAGAAGAAGGGCAAGTTCGAACCAAATTGACTTGGTGCTTACATCATTACAACAGCATATGGATCTGGGGCATATCAGCTCTCAACTACAGAAGGTGAACCTTTGGAGGATCCTATCAACAGCATGCACCTTCGTAGGTTCTACACATAGCTCTTCAGAATATCCTAATTCAAAAATACAAAAAAAATCATAAACACAAAAAAAAATCATTACTTGGTGAAAACCTGGCAAACAGGCACCTTGTGACACAAAAAAAAATTGAAAAATCAAAAAAAGTAAAGAGAAATAATTTCGTCCAACGGTGAAAACCACTTTGGTGGCACCCTGGGCAAGTACCATGGTCACCAGCGCCATACGTAGAGACATTGCTCCTCCCTCCTTCAGGATTCACTTTCATCCTTTCACTTTGCACACACTCACAACCAATTCATTCATAATAAACTTACCCATTCCCATCATGGCTTGTTATTGATCTACCCAAGATTGGTTAGCCATTCATAATAAACATTCCTTTTCATCCCTTTCCATCCATAATAAATCAGATCCTATCTGTGGCTAAGGCAAATCCTACGTCTAGTGATGGGTGTGGAACTAAGAACATCACATGTTTCGAGGAGTATAGTTTCTTCCAGCTTCCTTCAGTCTATTCGCGCACAAGCCGCAATAAAGCAACATTTGCATCACCAGTCCGTAATAAAGTTTCATCTTCTCCGCAATAAAGTATCAGCTTCATGGATTCAGTCAGTTTCAGATGAGACAGCAACAACAATGAGCTTCAACAAATCAAATCTTTCAACAGACTCAGACAGCATATGGTTCAATGCTATCTATCCTTTTTGTGAAAGTAAACATTGTGACCACAATCGAATAAGACTTATACAAGTGACAAGAGACACTGAACTTGAGGACTATAGTGGACGTTGGTGTCGAGTCTTGGTTTTCTTTTGATTTTATCTTTTGGTGACATGTCTTTTAGCTTTTCCGGGATGTCTCTGACTAGAGATTCTATCTCCAAGATGTCTTTGACTAGAAAGGCGAGGATGGGGTATCGTCACCTATTTGTATTTGCTGTCTGTGGATTGTCTCTTAGTAATGCTATGACTTGTCCAAGGATATGAGGACACTGTGAGTCTAGTGTGAATTGGGGCATTCCTTGTTTGTGACTGTCTTATCTCCATGCAAACAGGTACAATGACTTTCTGGGTTGAACAAATGCCTCGATTGTCATAACCTATTTTGCCATAATAAAGCTCAATGATGATAACACACAAGAAGCTCTTTCACTTTCATATCTTCTATCTTTCATCCCCCTTTCTTGATTGACTTCCATCGTCCTTCTTGAGTCCGTGTAGCCTGCTATCACATGACTGAGTATAATGACACACCAAAAACATTTGCATTTCATTTAGTTGCAGCTGCATTACCACATATAAGCATTTCATACATACATATAGATATCACAACTGCATCACATCCTGCACACAACACCTGTTAGCACAATTTACATTTGCATTATCATATTCATCTGCATTACATACATTCACATTTGCATCATGCATACGCATATAAAACATAAAAGAACAAAATATATTGCATTGCATCATATACATATTTGCATCCATATTATAAGCATCACACAAAACATACATCATTAAACATCTCATCACATAGGTACACATGCATATAGCTACCGCAAAAATGAATCATCTCATATATATAATCAAAAGTGTCATGATACAATGAGGTCAAAAATACATATGGCTACAATCACCTGCAGGTGTCTAAATCATTATACAAAATGGTACAAAACTGATACATAGGAACCCACTGATAGCTCCTTTGATCACGGCCAGCAATGCTAACCCTGTAGTGGTCATGGTGTCCCATGCCACATGTCCTGCCCTCATCTCTAATCCAGGGTCCTGAAATACCCATCTCGATCATAGGGGATCAAATCTCCATCGATCGGCACCCGCAGAATCCTATATACATCCTCAAGGGTGACTATCATCTCACCCATCGGTAAATGGAATGTGCACGTCTTAGAGTGCCATCTCTCAGCAAGCGCAGTCAGCAAACCCATGGTTGCCCGAAACTCAGGCACATACAATACATGTCTCAGACCCATCTCCTCGATGACAGCTCTGTCTCCAACCGATAGCTCAGGTCGCAACCTCTGCGTCGACGGGAATCTCTCCCGTGACTCCAGCATCGGCAAGTACTCCTGCAGTCAAGCAAATCAAATCATGTCAGTCATAGTGGCATTCACTGTTTATCACAAAATGCTACTCGTTATCTAAATGCACATAGCTATTTATTCTAGTGACACTCACCGTTCATCACAAAGTGTTACTATCTATCCTAGTAGTACTCCCTGTTCATCACAAAGTACTCCGTGTGTGACACTCACTGTTCATCACAAAGTGTTACTCACATTTGCACTCCCTGTTCATCACACTCCCTGTTCATCACAAAGTGCTGCTCATACTTTGGGTACTCTCTGTTCATCACAAAGTACTCTATCTTGGTACTCACTGTTCATCACAAAGTGCCTTGATCTATCCTAGTCTTCCTAGAGGACCTACTTGAGTGTATCCTCTCAGCAGCTTATCCAATCGACAGCGTATGTTCATCACAGAACTGCCGATTTGACCTAGAAGACCAAAACTTGCATTTTTCAATGCAAACGCGCTTGACTGACACAAACACGTCTACAGATTGCACAGACGCGCCCGTACAACACAGACGCGCCTGTATAACACAAACATGCTTATATCGTGCATAAACACGACTTGGCGATGCAGACGCCCCTGAATGACATAAACGCGCCCGCATCTGATGCAAACGCGACACCTACACAGATGCGCCTGGCGGACACAGATGCGCTTGGCACCGACATAGACGCGTTTCAACAGTTTTGACATTTTTTAACTCTACTTCTAAGCGCATTTATTGCTCTATTTGACATGCATTAATGACAAAATTGAATGCGTCAAAGTACAAGGAGGTTTGGTGGTACTTACCGGCTCTCCTGCCTCTGCTGGCCTCTAAAATCGGCGAACACGGTCGAATCTATTCACGAAAGCCATCGCTGCTGACTGCTCCTACTCTTTTCTCGCTCTGCACTTTGATCTTGTGAAGGTGTAGATGACAATGAGGATGTATTTTCCCCCGTGGTCTATCTTATAGACTGCCCTAGCCCTCGTTTCCCGAGTCAGTCTTCATTATCCCGTGACTCTGTCACTTTATCCAGTCAGTCCATTCTATCCCGTCTTTCTTATCGAGAGATTGTCTGCAATCTTTTTAGACATTTTCATCCAATCTCTCGAGGGGGCATATCATTCCCATCTTGGGGCAACTCTGTATCAGTTCATATTATCTTCTTTGAAACAACGCGACAAGCCGCATTGTCTCAAAGAGGGGCAAAATGTAGACACCTAAAATTGTCATGTCTAATTAAATAAATATTTTATTTATTTAATTATCTAAGCCTAATTCTTCTATTAATTAAATAAATCTTTATTTATTTAATTAATTCATTTATCCTCTTCTAGCCTTATTTCTCATTTAAATAAATACATTTATTTATTTAAATTATCATTTTCCTAAATTAAATAAATATCTTATTTATTTAATTATCCTACTTCTTCTATTAATTAAATAAATCTTTATTTATTTAATTAATTCATTATCCTTTTCTACACATGACACATGTCACTCATCTCTTAATTCCTACACTATCTACCTCTTTCATTATTTTATTATTTCTTCTACCTACCCTCTAATCATAGCCGACCTCTTTTTTACACCTCTCAATCTTATCCCTCCATTTCTTATAGTGTCTTCTATATAAGGAGATGCTTCCTTCATTGTAAAACCCTAATGACTTAATGACCTAATGAACTATTTTTGATCACTTGACTACACTATGATCCTACTTGCAACCACATTCCGTTCTTTGTTGAGCTCTTGTGCATATAAAATCTGAGAGCAAATATATCAAGCAAGATCAATGGAGATAGGAAGAATGGAGATCAAAACCCTATTGGACATGTGATGGTATAATCTTTGTGATTTCATTTGATTTGCATTGTCTTAGGTAATCTTCATATGTTATGGTGGATCTTTGTTGATTGTTAGGCTAGGGTTTTGTGGTTGAATTCATTTAGCCTTTCAATATTGTTATTATTATTATCCATTTTCACCATAAACAGGTTCCTTTCTAGATAATCTTCAAGAATCTCATCTTCTTTCTGTGTCATTCTAAAGATATCATCCCCATGACGATTAGTGCCTCTACAATAATCTTTGTATTTTGCAAGAAACAACCATTTAATCTCATCCCATGTATTGATTGTGCTACTACCCAAGCTCATAAACCATCTCAAGGATGACTCCTTCAAGGTGGTAGGAAAATTTTTGAGTCTATGGGCATGTGTAGTATAGTCAAAACTCCTACAGAGAACATCAAACTCAAACAAAAATGTGTCTGGATCCTCTGTCACCAATCCTTAGAATTTAGGGAGTGAAGATGCTGGAATATTCTTGAGATTAGCATTATCATGCTGATTAGATATGGGGAACTCAAATGTTGGGCCTGGTGGTGGTGGTGGGTTATTTCCACCAGGAGGTGGGTTCCCTTGCATTGGACTTGTGGGGGTTGTTATTATAAGAAATTCTTCTTCTTGAAGATCAAAGAGGAACTGAAGACTACCTTTGAGAAATTCAGATTCAGGGTAGTTCAAATTCTATGAGGTTTGGTAAAGCTGAGCAAAAGGATTTATATCTTGGAAATTATCTTCTGCATGATTAGAATGAGTGGGCAGAAATCTACCTCTGGTGTCTCTTCTTCTTCTATTCATATAGATTCATGAAATTTTTTGAACAATCAGGTATACCAAAAACAAAATAATTAACTAAAAGCTGAAAAGAATAATAACCATAGCAGGTTCTTAGTTTGTCACCATCCCCAACAACAGTGCCAAAAATGTCCACCCCAACAATAAGAATAATAACTCTAATTGAAGTCTCAACCCGAAGTTTGGACATTCATCTTGTAATGTTACTATTTTCATGGCTAGTGCTCATTTGATTGTCAACCCAGGGACGTAATACTTGAAATGGGTCTGCACTATATATGCACTAAGTTCCTTCAATAGCTATTCTCCATCATTGCAACAACTAACATTATGCGAAAAGGAAGGCAAGAATGGAAATTATGGAAAGGCTATAGGAAACACTTTTGCATGATATTCATAAAAGCAATGCTAGAAAGATATAATATGGATAAACATAAATTTCTCTGTTCCGACTTGGCTGTAGGAACAATTAGTGGATCTGTTTCCAGTGGCTATAGGAATAGTCTAAGCAAGAACTTCTACTCCGATTACAGAAAGAAAATCAATTTTAACGAACACACACAAGATCACTCACCAAGTGGGTCCCCTTGGATGAGTGATACCAAGCTTACAAAAAACTACTTTTAATAGATCAGAACAACATAATTTTATTCATTGCTTCCTAAAAGTGATTACACATTTTGAAAAGAAACTCAAGAATAATTATAAAAAATCCTTTACTCTATTCTTTTCTATCCTATCTAACCTTTGAGAAAAAGAAGAGCTTATTATTAAACAAAAAATCAACTACAATAGACAACATAAATCAAGCTGAGAAGAAGAGGCAGATGATTGACCGATAAAGAGGATAACTAGAGCTTTGCTACAGGAAATGTGGATCTAAACTGAACCACAATCTTTGCATGCAGTGGCGGTGTTTACAATTCAATGTCCACTGAAGTTAGACATTGGTAGTGTCGCTTGACTGCTCCGCCTATGCCGTACTTTGCACTTGCTCAACTCCTCTTCAGTTTGATCTTCAGCTATCTCTTACATAATCTTTCCTTCATTAGGCGCGATAGAAGAATATCCACCGTGACATCATTTATTACCTGCACTACAACAAAAACAACATACAAGGACATACATACACATTTTATTTAATTAACACATCTATTAATTCACATATGATATTACCCTAAATAATCTACATGGCAACAGGAACAAATCAAATGGCTGCAAGAATAAATGGCATGGCTGCAGGAATAGACCGACAAAGTTCAAACATGATTTCATAAGTTTAGGTTTAACACATGGAATACATATAGTCAATTTACAATACATTAGTACTACTATGCAAACCAAAAGATGTAAAAAACTTAAGAGTTATGATGATAAAAACATGACAAAGTCTCAACTTATCAGAGCTCATGTATTTATAATCGTGGATTCTCACCAAGAACACATTCAAACACTGTCATGTTAGGTTTTTCCTTCTCCAACTCGATCCAAATCTGATTTTATTTGATCTTCTTTTCTAGGGATAAGATCTTCTTGACATCGATCAATCACTAGCAAAGCTTCGCAATCCAATGTGCGTTTTCTAAATCTAGAGGTCTGCACCATGCTTTTCTTCTTTTCTCTATCATTTCTCATTAATGGCTTTGCTGTTTCCTTCACCAAACAAGTATGAACATCAAATCTTGTTGTAGGATCAGTTCAGTCGCTTTGCTAGCTTTCCTTCCTCGAGCCGCAATCCTCCGTATCTTGTGGGTTCCTCATAAAAGCCAACCTCCTTGCAGATTTATTACGTCAATACACACTCCACCAACCTATGCAATCCCTCCACCTAGCATCCATCTGTCATGCTTGTTGACATCCACCTTTTCTTGGATTCCTATGTCGGTTTGACATTCTTCGTCGACCAATGTGGACTATCGGTTTAGTTCATCTTACCGATATGACCATCAAACATCCTCTATATCGGTAGCCTTCCTTCTATCTGCTCATTCTCATGTGTATTGCCATCATACCGGTCACCACTTCTTACTTACTAGTGACTTTCCCAAACCGGTTGACATCAATGACAACTTAATGCCAATAATGCCAACAATCTTCCCCTTTGGCATTGATGTCAAATTACTGCAAGACACTTCATACCGGTAGATTTCTCCCCCTTAGACATAATGAAAAAGGGTACTGCATACTTCCCCTTTGATCCATACCAAGCTCCCCCTTAGAATACTACCAGTGATTGTAGCCGGTACTGAGATGTGGTTCAATAGTTATAGATGTTGTTATGAACTCCCCCTGAACCATATAAATCCTTCCTTTCTCAAGTGCATAAGGCAGATGACACAACTCCCAACTTGTGTCGTAGATAATCAAAGGTGCTTACCAGTAATGGTTTAGTGAAAATGTTTGCTACTTGTTCTCCAGTAGGGACATAATCCATCCTTACTTCCTGTCCTTCAATCTTCTCTCTGAGAAAATGATACTTGATAGGAATGTGCTTTGTTTTGGAATGCATCACCGGATTCTTTGCTATGTTGATTGCACTCGAATTATCACACCTAATGAGTATAGGATCAGCGATTTCCACCTATATGTCTTTGAGGGTTTGCTTCATCCAAAGTATCTGAGAGAAGCATGTAGCAACAACAATGTATTCTGCTTCAGCAATTGATAGATAGACTAAGTCATGCTTCTTGTTATGCCATGAGACCAACCAGCCACCTAGGAAGAATGCACCACCACTTGTGCTCTTCCGGTCATCAATGCAACCTGCAGTGTGTTCTTCCAAGATGAATTCCCCTTGTTTAGGATACCACAGTCCATAACTGAGTGTTCCTTGGAGGTACCTAAAAATTCTTCTTACAACATTCATATGTAACTGCTTAGGTGCATCTTGGAATCTGGCCACCATGCACACTACCTGTACTATATCTAGTCTAGAAGCAATTAGATACAATAGATTGCCTATCATGGATCTATATAATGTCTGATCCACCATCGATGATTCGTCATTCTTGCTTGATTTTTTTCCGTTCACTATGGGGGTACTTATCAGTTTGCAATCCTCCAGTTGAAATTTATTCAACATATCCTTTGCATACTTGGTTTGTGAGATAAATATTATCCTATCTTGCTATAATATCTACAAACCAAGGAAGTATGTCAATTCACCAAGCATTGACATCTTAAATTCTAACTGCATCTGATCAACAAATTCTTTGCAAAGGGTGTGCTTATTGCCTACAAAGATAATGCCATCTAAATACACAACCACAATGATCATGTGGTTTCCATCTTTCTTTATGTACAGATTGTTGTCATCAGTCCCCTTTTTGAATCCCCATTCCTTTAGGTACTGATCTAATCTTGAATACCATGCTCTAGGAGCTTGCTTTAAACCATACATGGCCTTCTTCAACCGACACACAAATGTTTCATCATCATGTAGTAGAGACCCTTCTGGTTTCTCCATGTACACTTCTTCTTCCAAATTTTCATTTAGGAACGCAAATTTTACATCCATTTGATATACTTTATAACCCTTGTAGGTAGAAAAATCTAGAAACGTCCTAATTGCTTCTAATCTAGCTACCGGTGCAAATGTTTCTTTAAAGTCAATGCTCTCTACTTGAGAGTATCCTTTGCACACAAGTCTACATTTATGCCTAACAATTTTACCTTCTTCATTCATCTTATTCTGGTAGACCCACTTAGTGCCAATGATGTTCTTGTCTTCCGATCTAGGGACTAATTCCCAAGTCTCGTTCTTCTCAATCTGTTGCAATTCTTCTTCCATGTAATCCATCCATTCTTGTCTTTTGTTGGCCTCATTGAATGTTTTAGGTTCTACTTCATTCATGAGGTAGAAGTTGACTTGTTCATCATTCTGGGGAAGTCTTCTTCTAGTCTACACACCACCACTCTTATTTTCTAGAATTTTCTCTTCCGGGTGATTCCATTGCACGTACCAGTTGGGAGCCTTCTTGGATGCTTCTTCTGGTTCATTGTCTGACTGAGCTTCCTCACCTTCATCACCAGAATCATCATACGGGTTTACCTGTGGTTGACTTTCTTTGTGCATATCCTCATCAACTTTTACATGCACACTCTTAATAAATCATCTTAGTCTTTTGTTGTAGCATTTGTAGGCCTTGTTGTTAGATGAGTAACCAAGGAAGATTCTTTCATCACTCCTGGAGTCAAAACTATCTAGACCATCCATATCTCTTTTGATAAAACACTTACTTCCAAATACTTTTAAGTATTTGACTAATAGCTTCTGGTCATACCACAAATCATAAGGTGTCATTGTGTTGTTTGTTCTTAGTTGAACTCGGTTCAAAGTATATGCAGTAGTATGAACAACTTCCTTCCAATATGTGTCTGGTAGATTGGCCTCATTTAACATGGTTCTGGCCATCTCCTTGGCTATCCTATTCATCCTTTCTACCACACCATTTTGTTGTGGTGTCCCAGGGGCTAAGTATTGTCTTCTAATTCCACATCTTTCAAAATAATCTTCAAACTCATTTGATGTGAACTCTCCACTCCAGTCTGATCTTATACATGTTAGCTTGTACCCACTTTCTTTCTCCACATCTTCCTAAAGATCTTGAATTTGTCAAATGCTTGTGACTTATCTTGCAGGAAAGTGACCCATGTCATTCTTGAATAATCATCAATAAAGAGCATAAAATATCTTTCACCGACAAGGGCTCTTGTCCTAGTTGGACCACACAGATCTGTATGCATAATTTCAAGTGGTCTTGAGGTGTTGTGCTCTTTTGTCTTGAAGCTCACCTTAGTCTTCTTTCCTTTCACACATTCATCACAAAATGTGCTTACCGGTTTGATGATGGGTGGAATATTCCTCATACACCCTTTTTTGGTTACTGCAACTAAGTTATCATAGTTTATGTGGCCTAATATTTGGTGCCACATCTAGCTTTCATCAACCTGTCTTATGATGCATTGAGACTCATAGCATTCCTTCAATTTGTCAACATTGTCACCTGTTCTCTTTCCTTCTGCCACAACCTAACCGATACTCCCTTTCTTTATCTAGAAACTAATTGAGTCAGAGGTGAATTTATAACCTTTGTCACACATCTAACTCACACTTAGCAGATTGTGCTTTAGGCCTTCCACATAATATACATCATGTGCCTTCAATTTTCCATCAATATTTAGAGTACCTTTTCCCTTTATTTTGATGGATGAGTTATCTCCAAATCTTACTGAACTACCATTCTAGTCTTCAAGTTTGATAAATTTATTTTTATCACCGGTCATGTGGTTGGAACAACCACTATCTACAACCCACATATTTTTCCTTTCAGCATGTAAGGCAATCTGCACTATCAGACTTGATTCTGCCTTTTCTTTTTCTTTCTCAACCCATATTGGTTTGGTTTCCTTCTTCTTGTCAGCTGCTATTTTGTGCTCTGGTTCAACTACTGGTTCTTGATCAAGATTTGTCTTCTTCTTCTTGATCTTCCTATTTTTACAAAACCTTTCTATGTGTCCACTGTCCAAACTCTTGATAGTTATAGCATTTCACATTTCCATTTAATGATGAATCCTTAAAATTATTGTAGGGCACTAGTTTATTCTTTCTACATTCAAAAATCCTATGACCATATCCATTGCACTAATAACAGACAACATTCATATCCCAGAGTTCATTAAAAGGATTTCTACTTTCATAACTCATAGAGGGCTTATTGGTTAATCTACAATCATCTATTCTATGCCCAAATTTGTTACACCGGTAACGGTAACCATGAAATTTTGAAACATACCGGTTAGGTTGCCTTGGACCTGCAAAGGACTGCCTCACCGAGGGTCTTCCCTTCATGTTGTTGACTCTGGTGAATCCTTCATGGTCAACTCTTGCATTTCTCCTTAGATCTGCATGTTGGTACAATGAGTGTGGCCTCCAGTTCATTTCTTTTGTATATCGGTTTGTGTGGCGATTTCCAACAACATCTGCATGTCTTTTTATCGCTATCCTTGGTTATAGTGAATGTCTTCTTCTCTTCACCTTTATTTGAAGAGGTGAATTGTATCTCTTTACCAGATGTGTCTTTGCTATTTGAACTTTGACCTTCTTCAAAGCCTAAGCCATCGGTATCTTTGGATTACTTCTGTTTGATCAACATCTTGTCTAAGGCTTTGGTGTTGCCTTCATATTTGCTTCTTACTTTTATTTATTCCTTACTTTCTTCAAGTTCCTTTCTGAGCTTCACCATTTTTGCTTCTAGATCTTGATGCTCCTTTTCCTTCTTCATTAGATCAGAAGATGTAACTTCACATATCGTCTTAGCTTCTTCTAACTACAGTTTCAAGTCAAATATGACTTGATTGGACTCATCCAAGGATTGCTTCAAGAGACCTTGTTCATCTACTGCAACAAGCTTGACTTTCTTGAGTTCTCTTCTTGTTTTACTTAGTTCCTCAAGAGAACTTATAAGCTCTCCTCCCAAATCCACTTCAGCCTCAATATCCTCTTATTCCTCATCTTCACCAACCAATTCATCAAGTTCCATAAAGAGATTAACTTTTTTGTCATTCTCATGGTAGTCATCTTCTGATGCACTTTCTTCATCTGTGGCATCATCCTCAATAGTATAGAGGTTATTCTACTTCTGGTAGCCTCTTCTTCCTTGCCGGTAGACATTTCTTTCTTCATCTTTGCTAGCAGATCTACTAAACCCTCTTGACTCATCTCCACCGGTTTCATTATAAGGATATTTTGCAGCAAAGTGTCCAACTTCACCACAGTTGAAATATTTGAGTGGTAGCTTTCCTTTATACTTGTCAGATCCTCTTTTAAGTTTTTTGATAAAGTTTGCTACCTCTACATCAGAGTCTTCATTGGAACCTTTATGAGAAGCTACTTTTTTGCCCTTCTGGGTGGTGTTGAGCATTGTCTCTTTCCTTAAGGAAACATCACTGATTGTTTTCATCTCATAGGCTGCTAGTGAGCCAAATAGCTCATCCATTGTAAAGATCTTCAGATCCTTGGCTTCTTCTATGGAAGACACCTTTGTATCATACTTAGGTGTAAGGGACCTAAGTACCTTCTTGACAAGGATCTCATTTGCAATTTCTTCCTGAAGTTCTTTGATGGTATTCATAGTTTCATCAAATCTGTGATGGTAGTCTGGAATCTTTTCATCATCCTTCATCTTGATGCCTTCAAGTTTTCCCCTTAGTGCTTGTAGCTTGGCCTCTTTGACTTTTGCATCTCCTTCAAATAGCCTCTACATTTTATCCTAGGTCTCTTTGGTAGATGCACAGTGCATGACATTGAAAAACACATTATCAAACAATCCACTCAAGATAGCATGTTTGGCCTTTGCACTATTCTCATACTCCTTCTTGGCATTTGGATCAGTGGGAGGAACACTAGGGGCAACATACCCATTCTTGGTAGACATCCACACATCAAAACCAAGGTAGGAAATATAGGTCTCAATTCTTATTCTCCTAAAGACATAGTTGGATCCATCAAACATGGGGGCTTTTGAGGAAGCAAAGTCATTTCTTGCCATTGTGTTCTAAGTCCAAAATCTACCCAAGGTTTTAAAACAACTTAGAACCTAGCTCTGATACCAATTGTTGAACACAAAGTACCACTGAGAGGGGGGTGAATCAGTGGTTACTAAACTCTTATGACTTTTAAAGAAACTTCATAATATTGATTGTCATCTTAAGCACTAAACAATCAAACTAGTAAAACAAATGAGGAAACCAAAGAAGACAATCACAC
Source organism: Cryptomeria japonica (assembly GCF_030272615.1). Classification (NCBI taxonomy): domain Eukaryota; kingdom Viridiplantae; phylum Streptophyta; class Pinopsida; order Cupressales; family Cupressaceae; genus Cryptomeria; species Cryptomeria japonica. The sequence goes on from NC_081412.1 coordinate 585,298,699, forward strand.
AAATGCAACCCACAATACCAGATGTACGAGATAAACCCAATATGAAAAAAACCTCAGTGAGAAATGCTGCTGGAGACTATTGCTACAATCCAGCCTCACAAGTGAAACACTGAGTTACAAAGATTTAGGGCACCAACCCAAGGAGCACCAAGCTCCAACTTGGTGATGTATATTAAAATACAATTTAGATATAGTTATAGCTTCTTGTTGCAAATGAATTTTGCAACTCTTGATCAAATAGGTCTCTGTCTGTTAAGAATCTTCTCTTCTTTACTGGATCTCACACTACCGGTTAACAAATTGCTCTCTTTGATTCTTGGCCTCTCTTCTCTTTCTCTCACAACCTCATAACACACTGTGTCACACTTGGATGCCTTCTTGATCAATCACACTTCACCAGTTTTCTCAATTGTTAGATCTACTATAGTTATACCGGTACTCTATCACTGCCTGTTAAACCCTCTTACCGGTTTGCTTATTGACTCACTCTACAAATTTCTTAGAATAAATTCAAAGGGAGATGATTCTTCTCTATGCTCAAGATCTCTTCACTCTTCTTCTTTTTCTCAAGCATCCTCCTTTTTTGTTTCGAGTTCATGTATTTATAATTGTGGATTCCTACCAAGAACGCATTCAAACACTGCTATGTTAGGTTTTTCCTTCTCCAACTCGATCCAAATCCAAATTTATTTGATCTTTTTTTTAGGGATAAGATCTTCATGACATTGACCAATCAACAGCAAAGCTACGCATTCCAATGTGTGTTTTCTAAATACGGAGGTCTGCACCATGCTTTTCTATTTTTCTTTGTCATTCGCCATTAATAGGTTTGTTGTTTCCTTCACCAAACAAGTATGAAGATCAAAACTTCTTGTAGGATCAGTTCAGTCGCTTTGCCAACTTGCCTTCCTCAAGTCACAATCCTCTGGAATCCTCCATGTCTTGTGGGTTCCTCATAAAAACTGACTTGCTTGTAGATTTATATGTTGATGCACACTCCACTGACTTGTGCAATCCCTCCACCTGGCATCCAGTTATCATGCTTGTTGACATCCACCTCTGCTTGGATTCCTATGTTGGTTTGACGTTCTTTGTTGACCAAGGTGGACTACCAGTTTAGTTCATCTTACTGGTATGACCATCAAACATCCTCTATACCAGTATCCTTCCTTGTATCTGCTCATTCTCATGTGTATTGCCATCATACCGATCACCACTTCTTACTTACTGGTGACCTTGCCAAATTGGTTGATATCAATGACAACTTAATACCAATAATGCCAACAATATGACCCCTTAGGACACAATATGAACCATTAGGACCATATGATGTCCTAATGGTTCATATGGTGTCCTAAGGGGTCATACAGTGTTCTAACATCATGTGTGACCCCTTAAAACCCCATATGACCCGTAACGACACCATATGACCCTTTAGGACACTATATCAACCATTAGGACCATATGATGTCCTAATGTTTCATATGGTGTCCTAAGGGGCCATACAATGTTCTAACACCATGTGTGACCCCTTAGGACCCAATATGACCCCTAACAACACCATATGACCCCTTAGGACATCATATGAACCATTAGGACCATACAATATCCTAATGGTTCATATGGTGTCCTGAGGGATCATACGGTGTTCTAACACCATGTGGGACCCCTTAGGACCCCATATGACCCCTAATGACACTATATGACCCATTAGAACACTATATTGAGGTTATTACGACCATATGATGTCCTAGTGGTTCATATCATGTCCTAAGGGCTCATACGATGTTCTAACACCATGTGTGACCCCTTAGGACCCCATATAACCCCTAACAACACCATTTTCAACCCCTTATGACACCATATGAACCATTAGGACCATATGATGTCCTAATGGTTCATATGGTTTCCTAAGGGGTCATACAATGTTCTAACACCGTGTGTGACCCCTTAGGACCCCATATGACCCCTAACAACACTGCATTCAACCCCTTAGGACACTATATGAGCCATTAGAGCAATATGTTGTCCTAATGGTTCATATGGTGTCCTAAGGGGTCAAACGATGTTCTAACACCATGTGTGACCCCATATGACCCCATATGACCCCTAATGACACTGTATTCAACCCCTTAGGATGCTATATGAACTATTAGGACCATATGATGTCCTAATGGTTCATATAGTGTCATAAGGGGTTATACAGTGTTCTAACACCATGTGTGACCCTTTAGGACCCTATATGACCCTTAACAACACCATATGACCCCTTAGGACACTATATAAACCATTAGGATCATATGATGTCCTAATGGTTCATATCATGTCCTAAGGGGTGATACGATATTCTAACACCATGTGTGATCCCTTAGGCCACCATATGACCCCTAACGATACCATATGACCCCTTAGGACACTATATGAACCAATAGGACCATATGATGTACTAATGGTTCATATGGTGTCCTAAGGGGGCATATAGTGTTCTAACACAATGTGTGACCCCTTAGAACCACATATGGCCCCTAATGACACCACATTCAACCCCTTAGGACACTATATAAACCATTAGGATCATATGATGTCCTAATGGTTCATATGGTGTCCTAATGGTTCATATGGTGTTGTAAGGGGTCATACGGTGTTCTAACACCATGTGTGACCCCTTAGGACCTCATGTGACCCCTAATGATACCATATGACCCCTTAGGACACTAAATGAACCATTAGGACCATATGATTGTTGGGAAAAATGGTGTCTCAACCTTGCATTTATGCGAGGTTACTATTTATAGTAAGTTTTCATTTGAGCATGAAATGGTGTGAAACTCTCCCTAAAGCTTCTGGTTGGTTAGATAAGCATTTCGGTAAAGTTGCGTCGCAAGGTCACAGCTAGTTTTGAAGATATTAATGTTTTCATCTTGGAGGGGTGCAATAAAATATTTAAACTTAATTTTGGGGACTTTAGAGGCTCCAAAATGTCTTGAAAAGTGGCCGTAACCGGTGAAGCGGGTTACGAGGTGATAGAGCAATTCGCGAGCTTTCCGACGCTTCAAACAGTTCGTCAATCGGACACCCGGTTCTCAAGTTATGGCCTCCGGAAGTTTGTACTCCTGAAATAGGAAAAATAATTTGTATCGGATACATAAATGAGCTGTAAAGGGGAGCGACACATGTTGATGTGTGCTTTAACATGTCATAGGGCATCTAGAAGGGAGATAAGGTCGGCTACACCTTATTGGGTGGTTTTAGCCCATGGTTTTGTAATACTGTTTGATGGTTTCTTGTATTGTATCTCCTATTTATGAGGTGTGTGAGATAGAGGTTGTGTGTAAGAGTCTTATGGCTATTGAGTTGCCTCTGAATCTCTGATTAATGGTACTCCTGCGAAGAGCTTGCTCTGCAAGTATGTTATAATCTGTTTTTGATTGCTGAATAAAATATTGAGCTGCTTTTGGAGTGTGGGGTTTTTCTTCCGAAAGGGTTTTCCCCACGTAAATCACTGTGTTGTGGTATGAATGCTATTATATCTATTTCTATTTTTCTTTAACTATTGTAATGATCTGAAAAAGTTTTGCATTACCCTCCTCTCAAGGTTAGTGTAGGAAGTTGTTTCCGCTACTTAACTTCCTTACAAGTGGTATCAGAGCCTGATCACCTTTGGTTTCAATTGTGGGCAGTTGGGTTTTTTGAACTAATCCAGATTTGAGTGGGAGCTTGTGCAGAAGACACTTTTTGATCTTGTTGCAGGAATATTCAGATGGCGAGTTCGTCAGGGAGAATAGAGGTGGAGAAATTTAATGGAAGTAATTTTGAGATGTGGAAGCTGAAGATGGAAGATCTGCTAATAGATCGAGATCTTTGGGATGCTGTTGATGCGAATGTCCAAAGGCCCTCAGATCCTACTGCGGCAGCTCAGTATGATGTTATGGACTGAAAAGCCAAGGGTTTAATCAGACTATGCCTGGCAGACTCTGTTCTAATCAATGTCCATGAAGAGAACTCTACAAAGAAGCTATGGACTAAGCTTGGTGAGATGTATCAAGTGAAATCTTTATTAAATCAAATTTTCTTAAGAAAGAAATTGTATTCCTTGAAGATGGAAGAGGGTGGACGAATTGCAGACCACCTGGAAGCATTTAATATGTTGGTGGCTCAATTAGTATCCGTCGGTGTTAAGATGGATGAGGAGGAGAAATGTCAGATTTTGCTTTGTTCTTTGCCTGATTCGTGGGATTCTCTTGTTATGGCTATCGGTAGTACTTCTGTTGTTTTAAAATCTGAAGACGTGGTGGGTGCCCTACTCAGTGAAGAGATGCGAAGGAAGGTATCCATCAGTTCAAAGGAAGCCCTAACCATTCGTGGAAGACCTAAGGAGAAAGGCAAGAAGAATGAGAAGCGTGACAAGTCCAAATCCAAAGGGAGATCGAAATCTCCTGGAAAGTCCAAAGTCATTTGCTGGAACTGCGGTAAACCGGGTCACATCCGTAAGGACTGCAAAGAAGAAAAGAAGAAGAAGAAAAAGAAAAAGTTTGATTCTGATTCTGAGTCCGACAAGAAAGATGGCGATGCCTTTATTGCGGCTTTGGCGGCTCATGCAGGTAATGATGCCTGGCTAATTGACTCAGGTGCATCTTTTCATATGACTTCCAATAGAGATTGGTTTTCTGAATATGAAGGATTTAATGGAGGTAAGGTGTACTTGGGTGATGATTCACATCTAGACATTGTTGGTCGAGGTAAAGTTAGAATCAGGTTTTCTGATGGTAGAATAAAAAGGATTAATGGTGTGCTGCATATCCCTGGATTAAAACGAAACCTATTATCTGTGAGCAAACTGATAGATGCGGGTGTGCAGGTAGTGTTTTCTGAAGCAGGATGTAAGATGATTAAGGGTGCTATGGTAGTTGCTAGAGGTGTCAGGTTTGGCACTTTGTATAAGCTTGAAGCATACACTGTTGAGTGTAATAGCACTTCTGTAAAAAGTAAATCTGCGGATACTTCACTGGAAGATTTGAAGGTTTCACCTTCAGCAGATGGAAATGGTTTTTGGGTACCTAAGGGTGCTCTTTCATCTGAAGCAAAGTTCCCTGTAGAGAAGAATATGTTATGGTACCAGAGACTTGGCCACATTGGAGAAAAGGGTCTAAGGACCTTGAAAAATAAAAACCTTGTTGAAGGTTTGAATGACTGTAATCTTGACTTTGATTTCTGTGAGCATTGCATTTATGGAAAACAAAACCGCGCTCAGTTTTACTCGAGTTCTCATAAAACTTGTGGTGTTTTGGATCTTATCCATTCTGATGTGTTTGGTCCAGTAGATGTCTCTTCGATTGGAAAATCCACATATTATGTTTCATTTATTGATGATTTTAGTAGAAGGACATGGGTTTATTTTCTAAAGAGTAAATCTGAAGTTTTTAGTCATTTTAAAGAATTTAAAGCAATGGTTGAGTTGCAGACTGGAAAGAAAATAAAATGTTTGAGAACTGATAATGGCGATGAGTTTTGCTCTAATGATTTTGATAGATTCTGTAAAGACTGTGGAATTAATAGGCAGAAGACAACTCCGTATTCTCCACAGCAGAATGGAGTTGCAGAAAGAATGAACAGGACACTGATGGAGAAGGCTAGGAGTATGTTGAGTGGTGCTGGTCTCGAACAAAATTTTTGGGTTGAAGCTGTTGCCACTGCTTGCTACCTGATTAACAGGTCTCCTACATCAGCTCTTGTTGATAAAACGCCTATGGAAGCATGGTCAGGTCACAAGCCTTCATTGAGACATCTTAGAGTTTTTGGTTGTGAGGCATATGCACATGTGCCAAAGGAGAAGCGAACAAAGTTGGAGAACAAGGCTGTGAAATGTATCTTCATCGGGTATAGTTATGGTGTGAAAGGATACAAGCTTTGGAACCCTGTTGCACAAAAGGTAATTCATAGTAGAAGTGTTATTTTTAGAGAAATTAAGTCTCCTTCTGTTACATTGCAGCCAGAACAGACTAAAAAAGAAGATGTGATTCAACTTCCTTCTACACCTGAAAGAGTTGAATCGAGACCCCTAGATAGGCAAGAAGTTGAGGAGAGCTCATCTAGCTCTGAATCTTCAGAAGAGGAGGAAGAACCTCCAACTTAGCTTGTTCGAAGGTCTACAAGACATAGACAACCACCTGAAAGGTACTCACCTAATGATTGGAGATGTATTTTTTCTCTGAATACTAGTGTGGATGAACCGAAATCTGTAGAAGAGGCATTAGGTATGAATGATGCAGAATCCTGGAAGATTGCTATGGAGGAAGAAATGGCAGCTTTGAAAAAGAATGATACATGGGATCTTGTACCATTGCCTAAAGGATGAAAACCTATTGGTTGTAAATGGGTGTTCAAGAAAAAGATTGGTTCAGATGGAAGCATTGAGAAGTATAAAGCAAGGTTGGTTGCAAAAGGCTACTCTGAGGTTGAGGGTGTTGATTACGGTGAGATATTTTCTCCTGTTGCAAAAATGACGTCCATTAGATTTTTGCTTTCTATTGCTACTGCTTATGATTTAGAGGTTGAGCAAATGGATGTGAAAACCGCTTTCCTTCATGGTGATTTGGAGGAAGATATTTATATGACACAGCCGGATCACTATGTGGTGAAAGGCAAAAGTAATTTAGTCTGTAAATTGAAGAAATCTTTGTATGGCCTCAAACAAAGTCCTAGGATGTGGTACCAGAAATTTGATACATATTTGTTGAGTTTGGGATTTGAACGTTCTAAATCAGATCACTGTGTTTATTATAAATCTGATGGTGATCATTTCTTATTCATTGCATTATATGTTGATGATATGTTATTCATTGGTAAAGGGAAAGGTATGATTTCAGAACTGAAGTCTCAGCTCGCTGCTAAATTTGAAATGAAAGATCTTGGTGCAGCAAAGCACATTCTTGGGATGGAAATTAGAAGAGATAGGGTGAACAGAAAGCTATGGCTAGGCCAGAGTAAGTATGTGAATTCAGTGTTACAGAGGTTCAACATGCAGAATTGTAGACCATTGAGTGTCCCTTTTACAGTTGGAATGAAACTATCTATTTCAGATTGTCCTACATCCCCATTGGAGATGGAAGACATGAGCAGAGTGCCTTACCAGAGTGCGGTTGGAAGCTTGATGTATGCTATGGTCTGTACTAGACCAGATATTGCCCAAGCAGTGGGAGTACTTTCTAGATATATGTCTAATCCTGGTAGAGTTCATTGGGATGCAGTCAAAAGAGTCTTCAGATATTTGAAGGGTACTTCAGAGTATTCTTTGTGTTATCATGGTAATTCAGTTGGAGACATGACTTCCCTTGATATCCATGGTTATGTGGATTCAGATTGGGCAGGTGATATTGATAGCAGAAGATCCACCAGTGCTTATGTGTTTACTTTGTTTGGTGGTGCAATTAGTTGGATGAGTAAGCGACAGGCTGTGGTTGCTTTATCCACTACTGAAGCAGAGTATATGGCAGCTACTCATGCTTGTAAAGAGGCCATTTGGCTTAAGAGACTATGTTCAGATATTGGAATAAAACAAGGTACAATGACAGTTTACTGTGACAGTCAGAGTGCAATTAGCCTAGCTAAGAACCCAACATTTCATGCCCGGACCAAACATATTGATGTTCAGTATCATTTTGTTAGAGATATGGTCGAAGATGGTAGGGTGAAGCTGGTTAAGGTGGAAACTTTGATGAATGTTGCAGATGCTTTAACTAAGGCTGTGAGCATAGAGAAGTTCAGATGGTGTTCAGAGTCTATGGGCCTTATGGCCCCTAGCAATTGATTCATTGTGTTGACATTCCCTTCCGCTCTTGCAAGGTGTTCGACAAGTGGGAGATTTGTTGGGAAAAATGGTGTCTCAACCTTGCATTTATGTGAGGTTACTATTTATAGTAAGTTTTCATTTGAGCACGAAATGGTGCAAAACTCTCCCTAAAGCTTCTGGTTGGTTAAATAAGCATTCCGGTAAAGTTGCGTCGCAAGGTCACAGCTAGTTTTGAAGATATTAATGTTTTCGTCTTGGAGGGGTGCAATAAAATATTTAAACTTAATTTTGGGGACTTTAGAGGCTCCGAAACACCCTAAAAAGTGGCCGTAACTGGTGAAGCGGGTTATGAGGTGATAGAGCACTTTGCGAGCTTTCCGGCGCTTCAAACGGTTCGTCAATCGGACACCCGGTTCTCAAGTTATGGCCTCTGGAAGTTTGTACTCCTGAAATAGGAAAAATAATTTGTATCGGATACATAAATGAGCTGTAAAGGGGAGCGACACATGTTGATGTGTGCTTTAACATGTCATAGGGCATCTAGAAGGGAGATAAGGTTGGCTACACCTTATTGGGTGGTTTTAGCCCATGGTTTTGTAATACCGTTTGATGGTTTCTTGTATTGTATCTCCTATTTATGAGGTGTGTGAGATAGAGGTTGTGTGTAAGAGTCTTATGGCTATTGAGTTGCCTCTGAATCTCTGATTAATGGTACTCCTACAAAGAGCTTGCTCTGCAAGTATGTTGTAATCTGTTTTTGATTGCTGAATAAAATATTGAGCTGCTTTTGGAGTGTGGGGTTTTTCTCCCGAAAGGGTTTTCCCCACGTAAATCACTGTGTTGTGGTATGAATGCTATTATATCTATTTCTATTTTTCTTTAACTGTTGTAACGATCTGAAAAAGTTTTGCATTACCCTCCTCTCAAGGTTAGTGTAGGAAGTTGTTTCCGCTACTTAACTTCCTTACAATGATGTCCTAATTATTCATATGGTGTCCTAAGGGGTCATATGACTTGTTCTAACACCACGTGTGTCCTCTTAAGACCCCATATGACCCCTAACGACACTGCATTCAACCCCCTAGGACACTTTATGAACCATTAGGACTATATGATGTCCTAATGGTTCATATGGTATCCTAAGGGGTCATACGGTGTTCTAACAACATGTGTGACCCCTTAGGACCCCATATGACCCCTTGTGACACCATAATCAACCCCTTAGGATACTATATGAACCATTAGGAACATATGATCTCCTAAAGGTTCATATGGTGTCCTAAGGGGCCATATAGTGTTTTAACACCATATGTGACCCCATATGACCCCTTAATACATGTTTGTACTATAAATATATTTTTGAATTAGTATATGATCTAGTATTTCTCTCTTTTCCCTTAATTTGAATGTTGTTCATGTGGTTTATTTTAATGTTTTAATTTAGTGATCTTTAATGATCTCTCTCTCTCTCTCTTGTCTTTGGACAGGTAGTGTTGTAGTTTAAACACTTCATTGGTGAAGCAACCACCAAGGTTCAAATCCCTACTGGGCCATTGTGCTCGCGGATTTGAACAAGTAAAGTGTGTGAATGAGGTCCCCCATTTGTGGCCTCACTGGTTCATAGCTCCAGGTCAAAAGCATTCATGTAGAGCTGGAGGGCATGTCGTGCCAGCATCACCGGTCACATTAAAAAGTTTACCAGGCATTTAAAAAAAAATGATCTCTCTCTCTCTCTAATAACATTTTAATTTGAATTATGCGAGTTTCATGTTTTAATTTAATGATCAAGAATGACGATCTCTCTAGATCTTTCTCTCTCTCTCTCTCTCTCTCTCTCTCTTGAATATTGCATAATTAAGAAACAATAGAAATTTTACAATTTTAATTTGAATTCTCTTCATGTGTGTGTGTGCTCATGTACACTTACGTAAATTATAACTTTATAGTCCACCTAGATAGATGGAGGATCCAACTCCTCATGCATAGTCTGCACAATAGGAACATGTGCCAGATATGGGTACCATATTTCATCACATTGACCATGAGATGTAGAAATGGCGTGTACAAGCATACATGCCAATCTATTTACAATAGTTTGTAGACATTGAGGGATAGTATGGGGAGACAGACATCATATTCCCCATAGGTTATTTATTTCATTTTTAGATAGTTGAGGGCTGAAGTGAGGGGTAAACATACCTTGAAGGATGTGCAGAAGGTAGTCCCCAAGGAAATAATTAAAGAACAATGTTTTCCCCAATATTAGGAGAGGAGTAAGGTGAGAGCATACCAAGTGACATGATGCATTGATCCACAAGTGGCAGCTCTGATATACCCATGTTTCTTAGCCGTTCATGGTTGTTATCCTAATAAGGAACACATACCATTATACTTTGCTCAACAGGTGTACGCTAAGGTTCACTTGTGTATGAAACCCAACTACCTTGACCTTCCAAGATATTATAGATAGGGGAGGGGTAGAGTTGTTGATAGAGATCTATATCGTAGGGGTGATAGACATGCGCCCACACATAGGCAACTTGTTGGTTAGAGATTTCCATCAATAGCCTCAACCCTTGCCCGCACAACTGATCACATTGTGATTGATTCTCAGAGAGAAGAAATTGATACCATAGGAGATATTACATCAACAACAACCATGATTTCTTCAAATGGGCTAGGTAGATACATGATGAATCGACCATGTTTGAGATCATCCATAGGTGTATTCTCTAGCCACAGGGTGGCTGATTTAGATCAGTATGTTACTGCTAGCATCCCCTCACTAGATGATGTAGTAGCTATATCAAGAGGTGCTTGACATATGCAGATGTCTCAGTATTTATCCAAGGACCTCTTACATGCATACCGTTTCATTTCATCCCAACTTCGGATACCATTGGCTGATATTAGAGATGAGATTCTTAGAGACACACAGGCTATTGCATCGGCTCATACGCTGGGACATTCTCCCAACATTATCATCACACTATGTATGGCTTAGGTGACCCACCTATAGATCACTTTGTTGCTGCAGAGGAGATATGGGTTGATCAGGTCCATATCATAGATGAGGTCCTGGATTCAATTGAGAAACAACTATGAGATTTAGGCTAGACTGGTTCTATGGATATGCTACTAGAATTAGACACTTCATCGATTCCCAGTCATCTACATAGCCCCTTACACTCCTCACTCATTCATGATGCCAGAGAGAGATGCAAATGCAGGTGATGTGGCTAATATGATCGTAGGAGATGATCAGACTATACCTCCTGATACACAGGTACATGTGCATGTGATTTTTGATAAATAAAAATGTCGATATACATGCATGTATATTTTTAATGGATACAATTTCTATAATTTAACTAACATATTATTTATTGTTCAAACTAATCCTAAAATGTGTATGTAACAACTACCTCATGTCACTCCTAGCTTGAGCTCAAAGTCTGTGCGTAGGTGAGGTTTTTTTGATGCTACACCTGCTAGTGGATAGGTTGGTTATGGATTTTGTACATGTACATTACAGTGTATTTTAATATCCATACATGTAGAGATATTTAATTTATATTTTATGTTTGTAGTGGTCAATTGGACATCCATTAGACTAGGACTCTCACTTAGAGTGTCACTCTGTTCGTGGTCGACATGATTCAGACCCATCTGCCACTTTCTAGCATGTGTCAAGTTACAAAACACATGTTTATCTTTATATATAGATGGACTTTCATAGACATATTTTTATATTTAGACTTAATTTATATATACTTTATATGTTTGACATTTATAATACATTCACACCTTCCATTTATTATATATGTTTGAGATTTAGAACCATTTCAACATGTGCTTAAATTTTTATATATATTATAGAGATATAATGTGTAGATAGATTAGATGTTTGCTTTGAATATATCATGTTCATGTGTGCATATATATATATATATATATATAGATTAGATGTCTACTTTGAATATATCATTCAAACTTATGTCCTATCTATATTAGATGTACATTTAATTATGCATATAAATTTAAAATTATATATATATATATATATATATATATATATATATATATATATATATATATACATCTTAATTATACATATTTCCCCTTAAGACATGTATTCAAATTTACATATATATGTCTTAATTTAATATCAAATTTCATACAAATGCATTTAATTAAATGAATACATCCTAATTTACTTAAATACATACATACAAAAATTATTTGAATAACTTACAAATTATGTGCATGTGCATTTAAAATTAGATATATACATCCTAATTGTACATGTGACCCCATTAAGACCTATTCAAATTTACACACATGTCCTAATTTAATGTCAAATTTCATACAAATTTGCATTTTTTATTAAATGAATACATGTCCTAATTTACTTTATGTTACATGCTAAATTATTTAAACAACTTACAAATTATGCACGCGCATTTAAAATTATATACATCCTAATTGTGCATGTCCCCTTAAGTCATTTTCAACTCATCCACATCCCAATTTACTTTACATACACACAAGTGTAGTATTATTTAACATGTACATTAAGTCATACATCCTAATTTGATATAATTGAAAATTTCATATTTAACTAAAAAATATGGTCCACACAAGCCATATATATCACATGTATTAAATTTAAACACTTTAATGTATTTAATAATTTATCCAAGTTTCAAAACAAGTTAATTTCTAAAGTCTTATTAATTCAATTCATGGGTTCAAACACATGTACTTTGGTGTACTAAATAGTCAATACCACATCAAGTGGTTCAGACCACTCTTCAATAACACTTAATATTTTCTCATGATCTTCATTATCTAGTCTCCACTTTTGAGACCACCTATGACGTGGAACTGTATGAAGAATTAGGCCAACAACAATGACCAAGTGGCTATACTGATATACCTTGTTGTCAATTTTATATTCAGTGAAATGAATCTCATGTTGAACAATTTTAACTTGTTTGAAATATGCCCCTTGCACTAAAACTGAGCCTGGATGTATAAGAAACAACAAATTCATCTAGGTTCAAAAATCTGTGAAAGTGTATAAAAATGAAAAATGCATGTGCATAAAATAAATTAGTTAAAACACATGAATCAACTCAAACATGTGGGAAAGGACATTCCATCGCTCATTTCAGATTTTATTAACTTCTTTCTCTCTTTTGTGCAACACAATAAATAATAACTAACACCTTTTATATTTCCAGCTTCTGCTATGACTACAAAAATATATCCTACAATTCAAATTTACATGGGAAATTAAAACTTATAAATAAACTGTACTCGATTAAAACTTGCAACAATTTTAAAAGATAAATAATTTTTAAATTTATATACACATATGTATGCATACATACCTTTTTTAATCAATCATGATATATGGTCATAATCAATAAAAATAAAAGGAATTTCTTCAAAGATTTCATCCTCATTTTCCTCATATGTGTCAGTAACAACTAGTGGCATCAAATTCCATTCATTGACATATCCAAGCTCTTGGTTCTTGCAATTAACATAATTTTCTAAAATGCAATCAGAACAAAATTATGAATAATCCCTAGTGTGCAATGTCCATGGGTGATTATCTGTACTCATGACACAATGCAACTCCATGCTCTTACATCCATGCATTGATCTTCTATCCACATCTGCAAAATGTACATGTGTACATGCACATCTTTGTAAAAAAATGAACTAGACACTTAAATTTAATTTAATTTGCTTCTAAGATAATTCCCTTTTTATTTGTATTTTGAACTTAATTTTCTTTTGAAAAGAGATCACGTACCTGATATCTCCCAAAACACTCTATATGGAATGGGCATGTATGTTCCCGATGATGAACAAGGATAATTTGGCTGCACAAAGTGTTTCTTACAACATTCAACAACATCATGTGCATCATCTATATGATCTCCTATATAATTTATTTGATGCTTTCTTAGAGCACGTTTGATACAAGCTCCTGCACCATCATGTTCACCCTTTCCATGCCCACTCTTAAAAAGACTCCAAACATGTGGTATTTTTTCATTTCGATGATATCACATAGTGCATAAAATGGCCTTGAAGATTTGAATTGTGCCACACATCCATCAGACCAAACAAAATGTTTAACTATTGTTATGTTTCTCTCTTTCAAATGTTAAAAAAAAATCTTAAAGCAATGTTGTACAAAAACTGTGTCATGCTCCATAGATTCATTACTAATATAAAAGTGGTACTCTTTCTTAATGACTCAATTTTCAAATGTACCATCGACACCATCCAAATCCATTTGTGCATGTCGATAACACACATGCACCATAATAGTGATTTTCTTTGAAAACTAATACTTTGATTGAATCTCTTTTTGATGTGCAAAAGAGTAATTTTTTGCGAAGTTCACTACTAATAGAATAGTTCCAAGTGGGAAAGTGTCTCTTCATGTTTGAAATTGTCCTGCTTGCAACTTGGCAAAAAAACCATGGCATATATATGGTTTTATCAACTTACGAAAATTTTCCATAAATGTTCCAATAGGTATCTCCTCTTCTACATAATCTAACCTTGTAGATTCCTTTCCAAATTTTGTTTCAAAATTTTTGTACTTGTAACTATTGCAATTTACCATCTTTGTCATGTTAGTATCTTTGTCTCTCAAAGGAAATTTAGCCAACTCCCCACATGTTCCATAAATTCCTTTTATGCAATATATTTGATCGGTTGCATTATCATCTGATTTATCACATAAGATGGATGCTATGATGTGAGGCCCTACCTTGACTCATCCTACCATTTCAGCGATTTTCATGTTGAGACTATAATGGATGCTTTATTTTTATGCATTATGGATTTAGAACTTATATGATCCCATGATTTGGATAACATTGAGGTATATTGATGCTTCATTTCTATGAATTATAGATATAGAACTCTATATGATTCTAGAATAGGATAACTTTGAGATGTTGTATGTCATTATTGGATTTGTAGGACCTTATTATGATGCTAGAAATAGGATGCATATCTTATGTATGAATCAAAATTATGAGGATTATGATAATTGCTTATGTGGATTGATTTGGATATACAATATATTGATTTGTTTAATGTCAATTGTATGCAGAGTGTTTGATGTGTATTCTTAATCATGTGTTTAATATTATATGAGACTATTGGGAAATACTAATGTGTAATTGAGATGCATAGGAAAATTATCCATGTGACCATGGAAACATTATGGAGAACCAAACCTAGACCTATGTACGTTCGTAAAACCAGGGGTTGTCTATTTGGAGAGACAACACCCCGTATGTATCGTATTTTATTCATGAAAGTAAATGTTGCATGTGTGTTAAAATATATTTATTAATTTGTTTAAATCCAACAAGAGACAATTTCCATGTGTAATTATGTAATGTATTTTATTGTGTCACTTGACACATGTGTTGATTAGTGTCATGATTTTGACTTGTCTCTTGGAGGGAGATTGTTTCAACCAAAGTCCTTTTCAAATATTTGAGTGTGGTCCCAAATTTTCCTTGGGTAGAGAGTCTTGGGAGTGGTCAACTTAGGTTTGACCCGAAGGTTAACTTCAGATGGGTTTCTAAGAGGTCAAATGGACTCCTAGGGTTAGTTTAAGGGTTTTTCCAAAGGTCCATAGAGTATACCTATGGGTTAGGGGTATTTTTAAGAATGTGACTACTCCCATGTGACTGTTTAGTCACCTCAAAAACTGGTTTTCCCAAGATGAGCGAAAATTCAACTTAGAAGGTTCCTCCTAGGTTAGATAACCTTCCTTTCTTGTGTCAGTTTCTCTTCCCCACCTTCTCTTACCTTTTCTCTTTCCAGTTTTAGTAACCTGTAAGAGGTTGGGAAGACCAACCAATGGGAACTCTCACTCTATCCAAGGGGTTGGGAAGAGTGAGAGAAGCCTTCCTAGGCAAGGATTAGGGACTTAGTGAGTTAATCCCCCACTCTCCATCTTTGGAGATCTTGCAATTTTGAAAAGAAGAGTTTTAGGATATAATTTTGGCTAAGTGTTGGAGGGAAGATTTGTGGAATTGAGCTACTCTTCCTCAAACTAGTTCTAGCAAACCTTTGGGCAGATTGAAGGTTGGTTCATATTCTTCCTTTCATGTTGTATATTTATGTTTAAAGGATTGCTTGTATGTAAATGTGGTTTTCTTGTATTTCCTTTGTGAAAGATTATGTGATCTTCCTTTTATTTCTTTTATGCATTTTTCTTGTGTTGGGAGTATCCAAGGCCTTCTACTCTTGGGAGAGTAGAATGGTCTTGGGGGTGGAAGGCGTTTGACAGCATTAGAGTGAGAGGCTCTCATTATGAGAGTGATCTCAAGGGTTGTTTATAAGACCCTTGCTACATAGCCTTGTTTATGTATTCGGGGGTCATAAGGGGAGAAAGTATGGCATGTATGCCTTGGGGGGCATAAGGATGTGGGGTTAATGGACTTATGTTGTATTTTTAGTTGCCATGAGATGGCTTGTGATCTACCATTCCTGCAGTCTCCTCAAGGTATTTGTTCCACTTCCACCCTTGTAAAAACATCACATTTTGTGGTGGAGTTTAGCTTTGGTTGCGAAAGTGTTTGTTGAGTTGTTTCCCTTGCTTGTTTGTGTTTTCTTGAGTGTAACCCGTCTAGGGCTTGGTTCTCTAAGCTCAGGGGTGGCTTCTAGTAAGCCTAGGCTGGGAGGTGAGCTCTCCATGGTCATAGCCTTAAGATTTGTTGCAGATTTGCTTGAAAGAGAAGGAAAGGAAAAACTAGGGAATGCCACCATCATAATTTGTCTTAGTTGTAGATGAAAATGTATTTATTTGAGTCCTCATGTTTTAGAAATGAGAGACTAAGTGGGGTTTATCTTCCCCTTTGTAAAAGCTGCTATTTTGGAAATGAAAGTAGTTTCTATTTCATGTTTTATCAAAAGAAAAAAAATGCATTCTTCTATTGAGCTATTTTGCAAAAAGAAATTTTTATTTATGGATTAAGTCTTCTATAGATATTGAATAATATTGGTTGCATTATGTTTTGAAATTAAAAAGTCCATTCTATCTCTTTACGCATATTGAAAATCATGGAAAAAAATGGAGTAGAATAGCATTAAAGTTAGTAAGCTTGAAATGATCTCTTAGTCCTATTTATTCTTTTCCAAATGCAAATATAGTAAAATATATTTTAGCATGGACATTAATGTTGCATTTAACCTAGTAATATAGTTTTAAATGAAATTCTAGCTATGTTAATGCTGCTGTAATTTATTTGTTTTCTGTCATTTTAAAAAAATAAAAAATATATAAAGCAGGAAATGAAGATAGGAAAATTAATCTTTCTATAGCTAACCCTATAAGATTAAAATGGAAGAGAAATACATTTATTTTATTATCCTAGGATCTACCTTATGTGTTAGTAAATAAGAGATTTATTCACATAAGAGAAAACTAATAAGTTGCGTGCCATGTATAGCAAAAAAAAGAAATAGTTAGTCTTAAAATGCTTGCTAGCATTAAATCAGTGTCGTAATATTTATTTTTGTTTTAAAAAAAAATATACAGATTAAATCTTAGGCAAAGGAAGTAAAGTACTTTCACAATGCTATTTTTAGTTTGTAGGGGAAATAGTTAGTTTTTATGATCTCCATTAAGAGTAAAAATGAGGATAAAATCTAGAACATATATACTAATATTAACCTTCCTAAAGAAAAAAAGAGATGAGCAATGCATTTTTTTACTTTTTGCCATCCTTTTATTCTTTTCTGCATGATTTACAAAGTTTAAATAAGTTTATATATATATATATATATATATATATATATATATATATATATATATATATATATATATATATATATATATATATATATATATATATATATATATATATATAATTCCCTACATATCCTATTGACACATATATATATACATATATACATATATATATATATATAAATAAATATATATACATATATATATGTATATATATATCTTTAATGATTAAAGAAAAAAAAAATTATGAAGATTTCGGAAGAGGGCCGAACCACTGTGTTTATACATAGTGGTCGGCATGGGGAAGTGCCGCCATTGTGGGTAAACATAGTGACGACATGGGCCGCACTGTGTTTACACACAGTGTGCAGCATGGGCTGCCACTGTGGTTAACCATAGTGATCGGCACAGGGCTGCCACTGTGGGTAACCATAGTGGAACGACTTCTGGCCGCCACTGTGGGTACCCACAGTGGGCGGCACCCGATCGCCACTGTGGGTAAACACAGTGGCATCCGGGGAGCCTTCTCGCCCTACGTGCCTGATCTCCCTTCTGTGCCACTCTCAGAATGCCTCCGCTCAACCCTCTTCGGCCCTGTAAACACATGAGCCCTAACCCGAAATTCGGGTTAGGGTAAGATAAGAAATTTTAAAAAAAGGGGTGAGCATGGATAGTTGTATTATAATATTTTTTGTTAGGGTTTGTTTATTTTATTTTTATGTGTGGATAATTTGGAAGAAGGGAGGGAAAGCCCTATTCAAATTTTGAATAGGGTACCCCATCTTCTTATTGTTTTATTTTTCTAAGTTGTAGTTCCTTTTTATCTATTATGTTTCATTATTGACCATATATATATATTTATATATATTTATATACTTTGTGTATGTATAGGTTTAGATAGAATTGTTGATTTAATTTGAAATGGGTTTTTATTTCTTCAATTATTTTAAATCAATTAGCTCTAGATTTTAATATATATAAGTATGTTCATAAATTTTTATAGATGTTTAAATTTAAATCTTTATTTTGGAGCTTTAAATTTATTAAAAATTATTAAATGACTTTTGTAAGTTATTCAGCCATAGGGGATTATTTTTAGTCCACCTCAATTTTGGCCTTTCGAGACTAAATTTTATATGGCAATTTATACTATGAATTTATTGGCCCTTTAGTTGCATTTTAGGCACATTATAAATATTGCTCAATTGAATAATAGGTTTTAATAATCTAAGTGCTAGGACTAATTTATTTAGCTCCTAAAGCAATAAAAAGGTTATTGGAGATAAATAATATCTCTTGTCAAATAAATTAGAGATTTTTGTTTAAATAAATTTATTTGTTAAAATCAATGAAGTAATAATAATTCTTTTGGAGAGTTAATATTCTGCATTTAATTTAATTTATTTTTCACATAACTTGATTTAGATGTTAGAATAACTTTAGTTGAAAAGAATTCAAAATAGTTAAGACAAGACTTAATTATTGTGTTTCATTTTAGCAAACTTAGTTTTATTGGGTTGTTATTTAAAAAAAAAAATTATTCTGTTTGTGCCCAAAAGTTTGGGCATGACATATGAATTGACTTGTTTGTTTAGGAGGAGGAGAATTTTCATAACCATCACTATCTTCCCTAATCTTTCAAAACACTTAATAGTATAGATCTTGTTTAATGTGATAACGACAACAATAATTTTCAAAGACTTTGTTTACCTTCACATAATATGGCCTTAACCTTTCAAACATTGTTTGTCCAATCTTTATATGAGGGTTTGATTTAGTAAACGACACATACTGTTCATATTTTGTTGTGTCTAGCCAATGTTTTACATGGATATCAGGGCCAATCCTATGCTTGATAACATCTCTATTTTTTGATAAAGGACAAGTATTATCATTCCAAAAACTTGTCACCAAGTTCCTAACAACATATTCAATCCTATCAGAACAAGGAGCTCTATACATAATTGCCCAATTCCCTTATGAGGTAGTATCTTCCAAAGTCTTTCTTCTTTTCACATATTTTGATATTTTCCTTTTACTTAAACCAAACTCAAATGATAGTGAAGAAATTTTCTTTTTTTGAGGCATTCTTTCATTTACTAAAGATTTCAACATCACAATTCTT
This sequence comes from Cryptomeria japonica, assembly GCF_030272615.1. NCBI lineage: Eukaryota > Viridiplantae > Streptophyta > Pinopsida > Cupressales > Cupressaceae > Cryptomeria > Cryptomeria japonica. Next base: position 585,318,415 of record NC_081412.1, read on the forward strand.
GTAATGGTCTTATCTACTGTTCGATATTTTTTTACCAATATTCACCAAATCTTTCTTAACATTTTCAACCATAGATTTTTGTAGTTGAGAAGTTTTCCTCTTTTTACTTGTTTTATCTATGCCCCAGAATTTTAATGGATCTATTAACTCATTACGAGTAAGTACAATTGATAACAATTGAGCTTTCTCTAGTGTAGTATCAAGATTATTAAAATGAGACATTATTTCTTTTGCACTTTTATTCCTGCTGATTTGTCTAGGTTCTTCATCGAGACGTTTCTACTCATTCACATCCATTTCAAGTAAATGATCTAAATTTTTATAAGAAATATTTCTCTTCACCTTTTTGGCTAGATCCACCATATGCTCATCCATACTGGTAGGAGGTAAGGAGCCCGACCCCTCTCCTTCGACCTCCATTGATTCAACAGGGGCCTCCTCCTTGTGTTCTTCAACTATAATGTTTTATTCAACTTCATTTGCCTCAACATGTGCTTGACAACTTCCTTCTTGTTGAGCCCGTTATGCACACAAAAGATGACATGTGTATATATAGTAAGATAAAGGTCCTAAAAAGAGAACCTAAAAAAAAGAGACCTAAAAAAGACTTAAGGGTCTAGAAAGAGAGAGAGACCTAGATTAAACACTTTTAAGGAGAGAGAGAGAGAGAGAGAGAGAGAGAGAGAGAGAGAGAGAGAGAGAGAGAGAGAGACTTTTTAAAAGCAGAGAGAAGAGATCTATTTGTAAGAACTTTTAAGGAGAGAGAGAGAATTTTTAAAAGGAGAGAGAAGAGATCTATTTGTAAGAAGACTTAAGGGGAGAGAGAGGAGACCTAAAGATCTAATTTAAATTAAAACTATCTATTATTTTTAGTCCACCAAAATTTCAAATATATAAATTGCTAATCTAGAGAGAGGTCCTAATAAGAGATCCTAGAAAGAGAGGTCTTAGAAATGGCCTTAAGGGGAGAGAGAGGGGTACTAAAAAGAAATAAGTGAGCTTGATCTCGGTTTGCAAGAAAACCAAATGGGACCCTAAGATGATGGATCTGATAAGGGAACCACTTAGTGATATGTTGTAGTACTAACTTATTATAGGTTCAAGTATGTTAATGATTTTTTGTGTATGGGTAGTACCTCTAAGATGAAAAATGAGTTCAAAATTTCTATGGTCATGAATGAATTTGAAATGAAAGATCTAGGTATTATTAAATATTTTCTAGGAATGCAGGTTTATCAAAGTAAGGATACACAATTTTATTTGTCAAACGAGTATGCAAAGGATATGTTGAAGAAATTCAATATGATTGATTGTGATGGCCATCATCTCCAAGTGCTCATGGGGTTGTGTTGTGTAGAGATAATGGTGCTAAAATATTTGAGGAGACAACTAACAAAAGTATTTTTAGAATTTTGATGTTTCTAACCCATACAAGATTTAATAAATTACTTAATCTAGTGTGTTTGCAAGATATATGATAAGGACAACAAAGAAACATTTTATGTAGGAGGGATTGTGAATGAAGGAAAATGATTGACTATGTGGGACCAAGACTAGTTTTATTGAACATAGACATGGTTTCTACTGATACTTAAAATGTTTGTTTGAATGTTTTTGTGGCAAGAAGACACAACAAACAATGAAGACACAATTTCGGAAGGTGTTTTTGTCAAAATGATCGTAATGTGTATGTTCTATAGACGGAATCAACCCAAATTTCCATGGGTCTAGCACAATTAAAAACACATCAAACACTTTCTTAGCCTAAGGACATTGTTCTCATGGTGGTAACCTAAGCCCACAACCTGGAATCTCCATCAGCTTAAGTGTAGGGACAGCTTGAGGGATGTATTCACTAATTTTCCCTTTTTCGTGAGCGGATAACTAGGGGCCTCCACGACTGGAAGGATGACCCTATCACCCTCTCCCTAGAAAGCTACAAGTAGCTTATGATAAGTCAAGGATTTATCTCATCCCACAAGAGCCTTATGGTGAATATATTGGGGGCAAAACTAGCTATCCCCTTGCACTGAAGCTATCATGATGTTCAGTCAAAAAATGGTGGGCCACTAATCTAAAGGTGTCTAGTCATGTTTCGAGGCATCTAGTGGCTATACATGTAGCATTTTACTCATGTTAAATTAGGCCTCCCGGTCTACAGAGGTTATGCTCTACAGGTTTTATCACACCAAATAGTAATGGAGGAGACAAATGCTGGTATAACACATCAACACTAGGTGATAAGGGACTTTCATCCAGAACCACAATCTTTTGTATAGAACACCAAAATAAAATATTACTTGGGTTGTTCCCTCTCACAAAATGGGAGGTAGGCCCTCTAAAGATAATAACAATTTCTCTTACACCCAAGGTCCAATAAAAGACGAGGGGAGAGGATACTTTTTTTATCACCTTGAGTTATAAACTAAACACAATGTGCCAAAGGCACAAGACACACCAAGCAAGTTAATTACCCTCAACAAACAAAGAAAATTTCAATGAAATCATGTGAGCCTAATTAGACTAGGAATTTGAAATGCAACAACACACATTATTTGAAATTAAAACAAGATTATTTTTAATTTAAATGAGATTATTTATAATCCAACCATTTCCAATTTATGAACTTGTTACTCTAGATATAGAGGTCCTAATTTAAAAACATCTTAGAAAAAGAGAGGTTGTAAAGAGAGAGAGGATTTATAAAAAGATTTAAGTAGAGAATCATAGACTAATTTCAAATTTGATTATTTTTAATTCATTTATTCAAAATGTCTCATAATTTAAAAAAGCACAAACACACTTAACAACGTTTAATAAAAATAACATAATTTAGAAATAATTAAGATATAATTATTTTAAAAATTATTAATTAAATTAAATTAAATTTATTTAAAATAATTTTCATAAAATTATTACATAAAAACTATTTAACTTATCAAGTAAACACAATTTTTGGTATGTAATACATGTAAACTAATTAAAAATTCAGTAAAGATACATACACGCATAATATCTTTGCATTCTCAGTTCCTGATATCTTTGTTCCATGTCAGGTGAATAATTCCTTGAAGTCTAATTTTGCCTTCTCTTCTTGTTCCCCATGCCTTTAAAATAACTTTCAAATATCTTCAAATGACTTAAATTTATTGCCCACAAAATGACCTTCAAATTGTTGCCCTTAAATGTCTTCTTCCATTAAAAAATGTGAAATAATATGATAATTTGTCTTTGAAAAAATGAAATAAAACATTTCTATTTATAGGAGATTTTTAATTGCAAAAAAAATAAAATTGTGTCGGCCTGGGTTCGTACGAACGTCGCCCGTTACAAAGAGGAATGTTTGCATGAACTAGTTTGCTACGTGGTTTTTTGTGCACCACATGTTTGAGAGAATAGGGGTTCAAGCGAACTTTCTAGGATTTGAACGAACCCCTGTTCGTACGAACCGACTTCCTAGACATCTTTCCCTGAAATTCTTCAATATTTTGAGAAATTCTGGCCTTGAAACCTCTGGTTCAAGGCTCAAATGAGAGAATATTGATAACCCAAAAATATAGGATGATAGTTCTCGAAGAAAGCTTTGTGACGACTATAATTTAATTATTATGACCTTGTTTTTTAAATTTTACTAAATGTAGGTTTTTCACCGAAGATGAACTTCTATACATTCAATGCATTGGGAAAAAATAGTAAACTAATTAAAAAAAATTCTGAAAAATATCTATGCCCTCGGTATTGATGTCTTCTTTCTAAAAAAAAATAAATTGGATTTTGATATATATAGAACAAGTTATGTGTTCAAACGTACACCTATGTCTAAAATATAATTAGTCACACTTCAAAACTTAATAAAGTGAAAAATATTCAACATATCACTATCAAACAAACTCCTTACCCTGGATATTGATGTTACAAACCAAAATTTGAAAGAATTGAGTTTTTATCATTTATAAAAAAAATCTATGCATTTCGGGAGGCACATGACTCTTAAATTTTTTTTGTTTGTTGAAAAACTATTGGCATTTTTTATGTTTATGTTATGATTGTCATTTATGGACACACACTTGCATTAAGATCCTCTTTATATGTATGAGTTTGAGCACAATCGGTATTTGTTGCAACCGGTATGTTGTATTATAGTCTTTAGACTATTGATGTTTTGCAGAATGTGTTTCCCAGTCTGAAGCGGCAAGTTGACCCCAAGCGGTTCGTGGATACCAAGCGGTACGAGGGACTAAAGTGGCATAACACATTTTTACTATTCTTCATTTTTGTCAAACCGACAACTGGCATTTTGTATGAACTGGTAATACTTTGTGATGAGTTACCAACTGGCATTTTGTGATGAGTTACCATCCACCGATTGTTTGACGGTGCCAACACCTTAATAGTGCCTTTTTGTGTCGTGGTACCAAGTATGTCCAGGTTCATTGAACCTAGGAAATTGTTATGTAATCCTATTGGACCAACATGAAATCAGATTCCTTTATAAGGACATCATGTCTAGGGTTTTAGGTTGTTGATGTGGATATAGCAAAAGTTAATGTTGTTGCTAGGGTTTAAGGTGATTGAGGAGTTGGAGAGAATATGAATGTGTAGAAGACTAAAGTAATACTAGAGTGCATTAGGAACAAGCTACCAAGGATCGAACCAAGCAGTCTGGGCTACCAGCTAGATCAAACACTTGTTGATTACTCACATCTTTGACAAGTCTGTAGCCCTTAACTGGGTAGGCCCAAAAGCCTTTTGTAAATCCTCTAACAAGGTGGTTCACATTTGTGGATCTAAAATCCTCTAGCAAGGTAGTCTTTAATCGAACTTATCTCCTAACAAAGATTGAGATTCCTAACAGGATCTGTTCTGGTAAAGAACATTGTAAGACCTTAACCGATCTGACCTTAACCAGTCTAGTTCCTATTATGTAGATAGTTACTTGTGAGTTCCATCTCACTGTGGTTTTTCCCTTTTGGGTTTCCACATCAAAATCTCTTGTATTATGGTGTTTGTTCTTATGTGGGTGAATGCATTATTAGCTATTTGGTTTGCATGTTTGTTAACCGTTTTGTCTGCTAAATTGTTTTACCGGTTTTCTGTCAGTCTTGCAAAGTGTTTAAGTACAAAGATTTTTGGCATATTAATTCACCCCCCATCTTAGTATTCATCAATTGGTATCAGAACCTACCTTTCTATAAGTTTAACCACTTGGAAAGAGATTTGGGGGAATACACTTTAAGGGAACTTACCCACCGGCTCACTCAGTCTGAACAAGTCTATGATGATCTTATGGTCAAATACAAGGCATCTCAAGCAAAAAGGAGAGAACATGCAGAAAAGCTGATGGAGCTATCTGAAAATAGTTCTTCAGATGAAGCAAACATGGAAGCCCTAATTGCAAAAGTAAATAAGTTGAATGAATCAAACTCCAACCTTATGAAAGGAATTGGAAGGACTGACTATCCGGATGTGTCAAGAGCTTGAGAACCAGAGGAAAGCTGAAGATCTAGTGAGAGAAAGGGATCATGAGATCTCCAAGATGAAACAAGAGATCAGTGCTATAACTGCTCAACTCCATGCAAGCAAAGTGGTAAAGGAAGACATGCAAGGAGAACTCAACATTGCTATCTCTGAGAATGAAAACTTGTTAGAAACAAATGCTGCTATTTCCAAAGAACTCTCTAAGTCAAAGGAAATACTTGCTAAGTTAAACAAGAGCACTATCAAGCTAGAGCAAAAGATTGAATCTGCCAAACTTGTCAAGAATACTAATGGACTTGGTTATTCCAGTCATGAGGAAGGTGAGACCTTTGGTAAAAATGCTGGAACATCAAAGGATAAAGGTAAGCAAAAGTTTAAACCTGTTTGTTTTAACTATCTTAAAGAAGGACACACTGCAAATGTGTTTAGGAGTAAGGCTTACAACAATTTTCCTTATTTCCTAAATGATAAGCCTAGATCCTATAGATTTGATGGTAACTATTATGCATGAAACAAGTATGGGCATAGGGCATCTGAATGCAGGTTTGTTATGAATAACACTGGAAGATATCCTCAGAGGACCCAAGGAGTTGGTCTTGAACCTTATGTGAACCGGAATCACAACCGATTTAATACCTTCAATCATCTGCAAAGAAGCGGTGGCTATCAAGCGACAACCAGATGGAGAGCAAACTGTATGGTATATCATGGTCATGGTCACACTACTGCAACATGCAGAAGGAAGAATGGAAACATGAACAATGGATCTTGGAGAGCACCTGGATTGGTCTGCTATCACTACAACAAACTAGGTCACATTGCCAGATTCTGTAGATAAAGAAAGGACATATCTGATGATATACCGGTCACTTCGAAAGGAAACATTGATGTTGACATTGTTCAAGTGGACATGAACAAAACCTGGAAGAAGAAACCAACGGTGTTACAAGAGGAACCTGTTTCTGCACCTAGCATGGAAATCATAGAACCGACAAAAAAAGCTTCAGAAAAGCTTAGGGGGAGCAAATGGCGAAATGTTTCGAACCCTTGGTTTACACCGGTAAAAGACCTTAATCGGTATGTGATACCTATCGTCTAGCAGAAGATTGGAAATGGTAGAAAGGCAAATTAGGGTTTACGAGCTAATTGAGGAGCATTAATTGCGGTAGGTGAGAAATATGATTAAAAGGATTTTTCAAATCATTTCTCACTATCAATTTTCAAGTGAAGAAAAGTTTTTCAAAGTGCAGAGCGACGAAAAGGCAATTTGAGCTGAGATTTTGAGAAATTGAGAAACCATGAAGGAGATTCAAATTCAAACTACAAATGGTCAAGTGGAGAACACAAAGCAGCGATTCAGCAACCGACAGAGTGTGAAGTGAAGGAGAATCGACAAGCCCTAAATTCATGTGTTTCAAAAGGTATTTCTCGAGTTCTTGAAATTTCTATCATGGCTTCTGCATCTCATACCAGTTCTAGTGCATCTATCAAGTCTGCAAGTTTTATTCAATGAAAGTCTGGATAATGCCCTATCACAAGTCCCGACTAGTGTGATTGTAGAAGAGGGAATTTCTGACTACATAGATTGCAAGATTGAAAACCTAGGGTCTCTAGCCATCCACTCCTAGTTAGGTTTATTTTATGGCAAGGATAAGAATATCAAACTAGAGTTTAATATTTTGGAGAAGAAGAATCTCCACAATGTTGTTTACTTCCTGGAGGATTTCATAGAGGATCATATAAGGATCATTCTGAGCAGAGTCCATGGTGATAAGATGTACCTAGAGAGAACACATGACATTACGCCACAGGCAATTCATGCAATCACCGGATTCTACAACATAGGGAAAGTGCCAGCCTTAAGGACGGTAAGCAAAACTGAAATGTCCAAGCTCACCAGTTCAGTGAGCGACTCACGAGGCATGACAATCAATTCAATCAAGGATGATCTAGTGAAGTATGCATGTATGATGATTGGATACCAGACATTCTTAGCCAGCAGAATTAACTCTGTATCTGCTACAACGGTAAATGCCGCTTACCAGATGATAAAGGAGGATGCATCATTTGATCTGTGCACCAGTATGCAGAGACAACTCCTATTGAATCTAAAGTCAATCAAACAGGATAATGCACTGAGGTCCAAGTTTGGGCAACTACTGGTTGGGTTGTTCTTCTATTTCCAAGGCTGCTTTCTAGGAGTAGGAGATGTCTAGTGGTATGCTGACCAACTCGGGACCAAGCAAATCAAGGAAAGCATTGAAGCAATTGGAACCGATTACCCTAATGTTCTGAACAAGTATTTTGATGAGTTCAAAAGGAAAATGAGCCAAAGAATGAGGATATCAGGTGACATTGTCAAGAAATATGAGGATGATATCTGTTTCACCATCAAGGTGGATCAATGCATAATGGAGGCTGTTGAGCCTAGATAGGAAGAAGTGGAGCCAATGGGCTATGAGGTGATGTACGATATGCTAGAAGGGTATGCCTCTACCCTTATTGCCTCACCTCTTGATCCTAAGGCAAAGAGGACCAGAACCTATTTGGAAAGGGTTACACTGGTCGAGGAACCCTTTGCAAAGAAAGGAAAAGAACCTGCAGTGAAGAAGGCAAAGGTAGTGCCTGCAACATCTGCACCAGTTACTATTGCAACTCCAAAAGTGACCAAGTGGTCACTAGCCAAGAAGAAACTGGAAGCAGCACCGGCTAAAGTGTTCGAGAGAAAGAGGAAGACAAGGAATACCTCTCTAGACTCAGAAGAAACTGTGTCTGAGGAAAAGCCAAAGAAAACATGTCAAGCAAAGAGGAAGACAAAGAATGAACCGACATCATCTGCACCGGTAAATATAGATATCTCTTCCTATAAACCTTTGACACATTGTCAAAGAACAATAAAGAATATTAGGAGAAAAGTGCTACATGACTTAATTGAGTGTTTTGATGAATTTAATGATGATGAAAAGGAAGTGGTTGAAAAGGAAATAATTCAATACTTATGTGTTAATGACCAGTCTCCCTCAGATATTAAATCTCAGACACCAGATTCTTTATATATGTCATTAGATAATAGATGGCGCATTGCCATAGAAAAGGAGCATGAAATTAGGGAGAAATTTTTTGCACAGTACTTTCCCGACCTATCAAATTCTGAATTATTTGATGTTATTGATCAAAATAAAGGACTCTTCTTCACTAGAAGAAGAAGACTCTGGCTGTTAGAAGGTAGAGTTGATGATGTCAAAAAAGACACTCATTTGTATATGAGAATCACTATCCAGTCTCACAAAGCGTGTCTAGCCAACCGGCAAGCTGAAAAAGAACTGGTTATATCCAAACCAAATGAAGTATTTGATGATGAAGGAAATCCAGTTGTTGAACCGATCGACACCATTGATGTCGATGCTCTGGACGTAGAGGATGTTACTCAGGAAACACCATCTAAGGCAACAAAATAGGAGCAATAGGCTAAAAAGGTTGATAAACAAGCCAAGGACAGTTAGGAAGCGACAAAGGAAGAGGCCGAGCAAAGGAAAAAGGATGAAGAAGAGAAGTGGAAAAAGGAAGAAGAAGAGAAAAAGAAGAAAGATGAAGAGGAGAAGAAGAAAAAGGATGAAGAAGAGAAGTAGAAAAAGGAAGAAGAAGAGAAAAAGAAAAAATATGAAGAGGAGAAGAAGAAGAAGGATGAAGAAGAGAAAAAGAAGCAAGAAGAAGAAAAGAAGAAGGAAGAGGAAGATAAGGAATAGGGGAAGAAGAAGGAAGCAGAAAAGAAAAAGGGTGAGGAGGACAAGGAAGCAGAGAAGAGGAGACAAGTGCGGAAGAAGAAAGTGGAAGAGGACAAGGCAGGAGAAGTGAAAGAGGACAAGGTAGGAGAAGCAGAGAAGAGCACCCAGATGGAGACTCTGAAGGCAACCGGGAGTCAAGCTAAACTAGCTGATCTCACCAGTCCTATCGATCTCTAGTCTGCAAGTGAAACAGAGCTAATGCAGAGCATTAAGGTAGCTCAAGAGCACCTTGAAATCATTCAAAGGAAGAAGCAATAGGATGTAATTCAAGCAGCTGTGGAAACTCTTACTGGTTTGATACCCAGTACAAATCTTCCCAACACCGATTCATCACTAGCTAAACTTAAGCTCCTATGCATAGTAGTGGATGATTAGGTGCAGAGCCTAGAAGAGGCAGTAGAGGCAAATTTGAAGAAGGAGCATCAAAAATCTCTTAATATAGCTTTGGTGAAGAAGTTGAATGAGCTCCGATCTGAACTGAAGAAAGAACATAAGGATATAAGGGAAGCTCTAGATGAGGGGAATCTACTACTCAGCAAGATCTACCAACCCCATCTATTCTATAATGATGTGCTAGCTCAAAAGCAAAAGCTTCAAATGGACTTGCAGTCCTGCATGAGCACATTCAAGCCACCTTATGATTCCTTTACAACTTATGGGCAAACCATTCACTGGTTTCACATCCAGTCAGCAAAAATGGAGCAAGAGATCACCACCCGGTCTAGAGATTTGTAGGAGCTACAACTGGTTCTACTCCCACAATTGCAAATTCTTTAGAAGTGCTATCTGAACCTAGATGCCTTAATAGTTACACAGGAGATGAGCACAATTGATGCCATGGAAGAATAGGTCTCCTAGATGTAGACAAAAAAGGAAGTTGCCGCCTCCCTACTTGAGTCCTATTATTTGTCGATGAAACAATTCTTGTAGGATTTTAAATCTATTTTTGACAAATATTATTCCTTATTGTCATAAAATTTTATTTTGAAAACAGGATTGTTCAGCTATACTTTGTCATTGTTGGCAAAGGGGGAGAAGAATTCTATTTGAGAAAAGTATCTGGTTATCAAAATTTTGATTATATGCTCTGAATATCTCAATGTTTATGCTCTATATGCAAAATTGTTATACATTGTATTGCCAAAGGGATAGTGTATATGCTTAGGGTGAGCAATTTTGCAAATGGCATGATTTTGTTGTAAAACACTTAGATGTCAAAATTTTATTTTCCTAAGTGTTGCCATCAATGCCAAAGGGGGAGATTGTTGGAATTTTTTATGTTTATGTTGTGATTTTCATTGATGGACACACACTTGCATTAAGATCCTCTTTATATGTATGAGTTTGAGCACAACCGGTATTTGTTCCAACTGGTATGTTGTATTATAGTCTTTAGACTATTGATGTTTTGCAGAATGTGTTTCCCAGTTTGAAGTGGCATGTTGACCCCAAGAGGTTCATGGATACCAAGCAGTACGAGGGACTAAAGTGGCATAACACATTTTTACCAATCTTCATTTTTGTCAAACCGGCAACCAACATTTTGTATGAACTAGTAATACTCTGTGATGAGTTACCAACCGACATTTTGTGATGAGTTACCATCCACCGATTGTTTGATGGTGCAAACACCTAAACGGTGCCTTTTTGTGTCGTGGTACCAAGTATGTCCAGGTTCATTGAACCTAGGAAATTGTTATGTAATCCTATTGGACCAACATGAAATCAGATTCCTTTATAAGGACATCATGTCAAGGGTCTTAGGTTGTTGATGTGGATATAGCAAAAGTTTATGTTGTTGCTAGGGTTTAAGGTAATTGAGGAGCTGGAGAGAATATGAATGTGTAGAAGACTGAAGTAATGCTGGAGTGCATTAGGAACGAGCTACCAAGGATCTAACCAAGCAGTCTGTGCTACTAGGTAGATCAAGCACTTGTTGATTACTCACATCTTTGACAAGTCTATAGCCCTTAACTGGGTAGGCCCAAAAGCCTTTTGTAAATCCTCTAACAAGGTGGTTCACATTTGTGGATCTAAAATCCTCTAGCAAGGTAGTCTTTAATTAGACTTATCTCCTAACAGAGATTAAGATTCCTAACACTGGTAAATAACATTGTAATACCTTAACCAATCTGACCTTAACCGGTCTGGTTCCTATTCTGTAGATAGTTACTTGTGAGTTCCATCTCACCATTCTTTTTCCCATTTAGGTTTCCATGTCAAAATCTCTTGTGTTATGGTGTTTGTGCTTCTATGGGTGAATGCATTATTAGCTATTTGGTTTGCATGTTTGTTAACCAGTTTTTCTACTAAATTGTTTTACCGGTTTTCTGTCAGTCTTGCAAAGTGTTTAAGTGCAAAGATTTTTGGTATACTAATTCATCCCCCCCTCCCTCTTAGTATTCATCAAAAACTACTTTTTGAGGGAGATGGAAAAATAAAAAATAATTTTCTTCAAAAAAATTTGAAAAAAATATTTTAAGAATGTGGAGACAAGATGTTACAAATCACTAATTTACATCATCTTCAAATTCTTAATGGTTTAAAAGTTATAGGTGTCGGAAAGTTAAGATTATTTTAAAAATGTTCACCTCAGTGTCAAAGCTAGCAAAAAAGTGGGAACCATTATTGTGAGTTCATTCCCTAATTGAAAGAAAAACTCTTAAGGTTTAAGTCTTTTAATTATACAAAATAACTGACTAAGCGATGCTTAATGTTTGTGAAAATAATTTGGTTAAAATATTTATATTTTATTTGAAAATATTCTCATATTGAAATTAGGTTAAACATGATTAGTGATCTTAAAATGAGAACTAGATAGATGTGCATGATGTCATGAGTGAATTGTATCTAATTTTTGAATAAGCTAATTTAGTAGCTACATGTAATAATGAGATTGTGCATGACTATGAGATTTCATTTGTTAAACTTATTAAATTTTGGTGAAATGTCAATATTATTTTCTCACAACTATTGTTGGATATTGTGAAGTTTATTTTGGTATGAATGGGTTGTTTTACCTAATTGGTTCATCACCTAGGTCCTATCCAGAATTTTTATTTTACTTAGGGTACACATTGGATAATTACTTTATGTCTCATCATAAGATTAAGACATCATAATATTATGCAATCTTTTGTCCTAGATTGGTCCATATAACCAAAGGATTTCTTTTGTATTCTAATTCAAGGTTAAGTAATCTATCATTTTGTATCCTTTAATAGAATAAATTATTCTCTCATATTTGATCTCTCTTGTGCTCTAATTGAAGCTCCTAGAAATTGGATGGCTATGTCTTCAAACATATCTTACATGATATATATAGAAACATTAAATTAGATCTTACATAGTATCAGAGCTTGTGGTATTGCTTCTTATTATTCTTGATTGATATATCTACTTGTGAATCTTGGTGGATCTTGCATAGTTGAGTATGCTCTTTTTCTTTCATCATATGATGACCCAAAGAATTAGAAAACATGATATAAGTAGCAGTTTTGGGAGTGGTTCCTCTTATTCCAAATCTATTATATAGCATTCTAGTGTACATTTGAGTTCATCATCGAATTTTAATTTTTTGAAAATTTAATTTATTCTTTTCATTTGTTCAAATTGGGCATGTTAGACCATATTTGCAAGGGTTTATAGTTGGGAGGTTGTTAGCCATAATCTAGCTGAGAAACTTGAAGTTGAAGAAAGAATGATAACTCACTAATCATTGACATACACCATCATTTCCACCAAAGATAATGTCATCAACATATATAGCAGCTATCAAAAGCTTGTCTTCCTCAACCTTAAAGTAAATATTGCTATCTATGTACCTTTCTTGAAGCCTTGATGAAGTAAGTACATGTTCAACCTTTCATATCAAGCCCTAGGGACTTTCTTGAGACCATACATTGCCTTTTTAAGTCTATGCACCATGTTTAGATATTCTTTTAACTGAAAGTTATAAGGGTACTCTAGGTAGATTTCTTCCTCTAAATATACATTGAAGAATGTTGAATTGGCATCCATTTGATACACCTTAAAGTTCTTGTGAGCTATAAATGCAAGAAACTTTCTAATTGCCTGCATCCTAGCCATCAAAGCAAAAGTCTCCTCAAAATCAATACTTCCACTTACGAATATCCCTTGCAAACTGACCTAGCTTTGTTCCTAGTCACTTCTCCTTATTCATTCAATTTTCTTTAGAATACTCACTTTATTCTTGTAACATTCTTTTCTGCTGGTCTAGGGACTATTTCCCACACTTATTTTTCTCAATTTGATCAAGCTCTTCTTCCATTGCCTTTAGCCATCCTTCATCCTTGCTAGCATCAAATTTCTTCTTAGGTTCTACCTTTGATAAAAGACAAAGATTCACTTGCTCACTTGTCTTGGTAAGTCTTCTAGTCTACACACCTTCATTCTTGTCATCAATAATGTAGTGTTCTGAATGGTTCTTTTAAACATACTTTGTTGGAGTCTTAGGGACCTTCTCGGAATCCTTCTCCTCTCTCCTTTTCTTCATTATTTTCATCTTCTTCTTTTAGAATGTAGGGAGCACCTTCTAATTTGCAATCCTTAGGTTCTTGTGTAGTTTAATTCCAATCTTCATCTACTCTAAAATTTGTGCTTTCAACCATCTTATTGAGTCTCTTGTTGTAACATTTATAGGGATTTCTTCATCAATTCATGAGTCAAACTTTCCAAGATCTTCATCTCTTTTAGTGTAACACTTGCTTCCAAACATTCTAAAATACCTAATAGTAGAAAGTCTTCCATTCCATAGCTCATAAGGGATCTTAGAGTTATTGACCCCCACATTCACTTCATTAGGAATATTAGACCAAAGTATACACAACTTCTTTTCAATACACATTAAGCTGATTAACATCCTTCAACAACATTGTCTTAATCATCTCTTGAAATATCACATTTTTCCTTTCAACAACCCCATTTTACTAAACGGTCCTAAGAGAAGATATATGTCTCCTAATACCATGATCTTCACAAAAAAATCACACATTTTATGTGAATTCACCTCCTCTATTAGACCTTAAGCATTTGATCTTAGCATCTATTTCATTTTTAACCATAGGTTTGTAAACTTATCTAGGGCTTCTAATTTTTATTTAAAAAATAATCCCATGTCATTCTAAAGTAATCATCTTGACAATCAACATAAAGTTGTTGCAAGGTGTGTGCCCTTGGTCTCCTTATTCTATGCAACACAATGCTCAAGTTTGTGACATGGCTTAACCACCTCCTATCGATTCTATAAGTCTAGTAGTTGTATCGGGCATTAATAGGTTGATCTTTCGGTGCAACGACAACCACACTTGTAACAAGTAGTATCAAAGCTTGGTCATATGTTCAAACCCCTCACTTGCATTGGGGGGGATTGTTGCAAGGTGTGTGCCCTTGGTCTCCTTGTGATGTGCAACACAACACTTAGGTTTGTGACATGGCTTAACTGCCTCCTGTAGATTCTATAAGTCTAGTGGTTATATCGGTCATTAACAGGTGGGTGAACTGTACAAGGCTAGTTTCCACTTTTTGGTACATCCTGATTTTTGCTAAAATCATACATTTTTTAGAAAATATAATGATTTAAGCTTTAAGAGGTCCCATTTGAAGTAATTAATTGAAAAGAGTTAGATCAAAGGCTCTTAGATCAAAATTTCTTAGGTAGAACCTCTCTACTTCTAAATCATACTTACAATGGAGTCTCCTTTGCATCTATCAAATGATGATAAAAAAAATTACATTAGCTTTTGGGGAGTCAAATGAATTCATTTAGAAGTTTTTTTTTTTGAAGTATTTAGTCCTTATTATAATCTTTCCAAATAGTATAATTTTTAATATATTTAATTTTATTAATATATTTTTATTTTATTTCTTATATATAGAACAAGTTATGTGTTCAAACGTACACCTATATCTAGATTATAATTAGTTGGACTTAAAAACTTAATAAAATAAATAATATTCAACATATCACTATTAAACCAACTGCATGCCTTGGGTATTGATGTTACAAACCAAAATTCAAAAGAATTAAGTTTTTATGATTTATAGAAAAAAAGTATGCATTTCGGGATGTACATCACTCTTAAAAAATGTTGTTTGCCATAAAAAACTACTTTTTGAGGGAGATGGAAAAATCAATAAAATTTTAATTAAAAAAAAATGAAAAAAATATATTTAGAATCTACAAACAAGATGTTACAAATCATTAGTTTACATCATCTTCAAATTCTTAACTATTTAAATGTTATAGGTGTCAGAAAGTGAAGGTTTTTTCTTAAAATGTTCATCTAAGTGTCAAAGTTGGTCAAAAAGTGGGAACTAGTATTGTGAGTTCATCCAGGTTGATCTTTTGGTGCAACAACAACCACACTTGTAACAAAAGTACCTTGCACCATTTAGTCCTCTTGTCTTGGTAGGTTTACATAAATCACTATGTATCGGTTCCAAAAGTTTTGAAGTTGAATACTCCTTGTTCTTGAAAGTTGTAATTGTCTACATTTCCATCCCACATTCCTTGTACATTGCATTTGTAGGCTTGATAATATTTGGCATATCTCTTACTGCATGTGTAGAATTTATCTTCACCACGTTGTCAAAGTTGATGTGTCCCATTATTTTGTGCCAAAGTCACAACTCACTACTCTGAGCCATTAGATAACTACTTCCTTTATCTTTGTTTAGATGATAAAGATTTCCATCAATCCGTGTTCCTTCTACAATCAACATTCTTGAGCTACCTTTTCTAATTTCATAGCCTTTTTCATGAAATGTAAGTTTGTATCCTTTGTTGCACATTTGACTAATAGTGAGAAGGTTATATTTCAATTCCTTAATATAGAGAAAATCATTCATCTTGTTCTTTCCATCATTGGTAATGGTTCTTTTGGCACATATTTGAGAAGACTCTTCACTACCAAACTTAACCAATCCACCATTCTACTTATTAATATTGATTAACTTTCTTCTATCATCGGTCATGTGATTGGAGCACCCATTGTTAATCACCCAAACATTTGGTTCTTCTTTAGCATGAAGAGCATACCACACAATCAATGATCTTTCATTGTTTTCATTAGTAAGTAGGAGGCCGAATTCCTTACAGTTTTCAATATTATTAACTTTCACAACCATAAACAATGTTTCATCATTTGAATAATCACAATTCTCATATTTGGATGAGTTGCCACTTTCTTCAGAATAAATAAATTATTCTATGCTTATCTCTTTTGTCTTCTCCTCTTTTTTTTCTATCATCTCTTCTTCTATTGTTATCTTCTTTGAAACTACCTTTAGATGCATAATGAACAATTCTTCCACAATTGAAACATTTGAAGGGTAACTTGCTTTTGTATTTGTTGGTGCCTTTCTTTGATCTTCACAAAGAGTTTTTTCTATTGGCAAGAGACACTATAGGTATGTTCAGATGTTCTCATTGATGGAAACTCATATCATTTTTGATATCCACACTTCATGTTCTCATCATTCTAGTGGATTGAGTGAAGATTGTTTGAGTCCTGTGAGGTCTGATTACTAGAGCAGGATATCTGGTAGTGAGCAGTTTTGGTAGGTGAATTATTTTGGTTATGTATTTTTCTATGTGGATTTCAGAGAAGGCTTGTAATCATGTAATATGCATAATTCCTGGTTTGTGGCCTCTGATGATGAGTTTCGTGCAAGTTATAAGATCCGATAATCATGTTTTTGGTATGAACAACGTATAACAGTCGTAGTGTGTAGTGATTCTATTTTGCGGATTGATTTTGGTGATTGTTTGCATATTCGAGGTTGATGAGCTGTCGTGTGGGAAGCATGTGGATATTTTTATTTGGTTCGCATATGCTTTAAAGGTGGATTTGAGCAGACTCATTTACATGTTTCATCGTTTGTGGCATGTTATTGAAGTCGACATGAAATGGTTCTTAATTTATGATGCAGATATATAAGATCAATTGTAATGGGTATTTTTGTGTGTGGTGGTAGTGTATGAAGTGTATATGAGTGATTGGTTGCAGTTCCACTTGTGTAGGTGTTAGAATTGTGCTCCAGATTGAAGCAGAATATCAGAACAGAGCAGTCTTGTAGAATTGAGTGAGATTCAATATTTTGTGCTTAACCAGAACTATATCCATGCATTTATTGATGCTACTTCATAGTTAAACTTCATTGTAATCTCTTACAAACATTTGTAAGGAAGTGAGCCTTTTGGGGCTGTTGCCCTTATTTGTAATTGAGCAGTGAGCTCTAGGCAGTGTTCCTGAATGCATGTGCATTCCCTTTTATAATATTTTTATACTTCTAACAAAGTATACTAATATTGTGGGTTTGAATCCCACTATGGTTTTTCCCTTAACTGGGTTTCCATGTAAAAATCTTGGTGTTATGGCATTGTTGTTCCTTGCTTTGTGTTTCTGCATTTTATTTTTCTTAATCTGCATTGAGTTCTTTATAGATCTGGATAACTAAGTTGAAATTGCAGAACACTGATTCCCCCCCACTCTTAGTGTTCCTTGGATGCTTGATTCCAACAATTGGTATTAGAGATAAGTTCCTCGAAAGAAGTCTAAGAACTTTAGGTGGATCCTACAAGTGAATCAATGGATTTTGGTAGTCTTATAGAGAAGCTATTTGTTGCACTTGATGATCTAGATTAGCCCAAATCTAAGGTCAAGCAATTGATGGAAAATCTGAAAGATGTAGAGAAATTTATTAAATCATTGAAAGATTAGTTGAACAAGTCAAGAGAGAAAAGAAAGGAGCTTGCTGATCAACTTTAGGAGAAATAAAGTCAAAACATTGATGAAGAAGTTCTAAGGAAGATGATTGAAGAATGTGAGAAAATTGCTAGAGCTAATGTAGTTCAGAAGAATGAGATAGAAGCTATTGTGATGAAACTAACAAAGGAGATTGAAGAAAGGAAGAAGAATGAAGAGAAGTTTTCTCAGTCCATGAAAGATAAATTTGAAGAATGTTTCAGACTTGAGAATGAGAATGCACAGTTGATAAGTGACCTTCAAAATGCTAGAGAACATGAGGAAGATCTTGGAAAGAAAGTCTTGTTAAATTTGATCTTAATATTGCAAATGAGTATAAGGAGAAGTTTAGAATCAGTTCAGCCAGACTTGATGAGATGCTTGTTAACCAGAAGAATCCTAATGACACACAAGGTCTCAGTTTTGAGAAAGGTAAAAGTTCCAAATCATCACAACAGAAGAACAACTCAAGAAGGCCTCCAGGAATGCAACCTAATGGTCATAAATTCAATGGTAACTGATTTTTTTGTAATAAATTTGGTCATATGACTAGTCAACATAGAAATATGATGATCAATAATGCTTCATGTTTTACTGGTCAATATTTTAAATGCAATAAATATGGTCATAAGGAAAATGTATGCAGAACTGCAATGAATAATTTTTAAAATAGAATGAATGTCAGATGCTATGCATGTGGTATGTTTGGACATGTTGCCAATCAATGCATAACAAGAAAAAATTAGATGAATTTTAGACCTATGCAAGGAAATGTTGTTGCTATGCTTGCAACAAATCAGGTCACATTGAAAAGTATTATAGGAGCAAAAATGTGAATATGAGAGGTTCAAAAGACAAGAACAAGAATGTCAAGCCAAAAGAGAAG
This sequence comes from Cryptomeria japonica, assembly GCF_030272615.1. Lineage (NCBI taxonomy): Eukaryota > Viridiplantae > Streptophyta > Pinopsida > Cupressales > Cupressaceae > Cryptomeria > Cryptomeria japonica. Next base: position 585,337,332 of record NC_081412.1, read on the forward strand.
AGTAAAGAAAAATTTAAAGAGATCAGAGATCAAATGAAGAAGACTTGGGTAAAGAAAAGTAGTGATGATGTAGGAAGTGGGTTCACACCTGATTCCGGTGCTGTAACTACATCCGGTAACTAAGCTAGGGTATCAGTGGTGCAGTAGCACCTAGTACTTAGGCTTATAGTCATTTCACAATTTTGGCTTGTACTGACCTTAGCCAAGTTAGGTTCCTAATAAGGACTCCAAGAGGGTCCAAAGAGTGAGTGTGATGTTTCTTTTGAGTAAAGTGTAGGCCTAGTTGAGTTAGTTTTCTTCCTAGGTTTGCATTTTGTGCATAGGTAGCAGTCTGAGTAGGAAATTGACCTTCTTGATGGTCAAAAGTGGCATAAATTGGTATAAGAGTTAGAGAGGTTTAGTATGGTCTTATAATTCTTAAAAATTCATTAGTAATGATTTAAAATAGGTTTTATAGGTTGGCAAAGCAAAAACTGTAAAGTTGTCATGACAACATTTGAAAGTTGTCATGACAATTTTTGTCTTAAAATGCTTAGTGATGGAGTTAGGGATAGAAAAATTCCCTAGAATGCCTCCATAGGTGGGGAAAACTATAAGAAAATCCTCTTTCATGGTTACCAAGGTTGGAAGTTTGTTTTTGTATGATCAACAATATGAAACTACTCATTTATGGACTGTTATCATTGTTTTTGGCTCATTTTGCTTACAATGTGAATACAAATGGATTTAATCCATTGATCAAGTGATGGATTGAGTTTCTTTAGTGTGTTTAAGAGTCGTTTGTTTCATTTAAAGCTTTGTAGTTAGTGTGTGTTGGTGTTTTCATAGTTTTGTTTTCAATCAGCCAGTTTTGGCTTGTATATAGCAATTTCTTGTAAAATGGTTGCCCCATAGAATCCCTCCATGCTACCATCATGCCCTTTTGGTAAATGGAAGGAAACAACTTTTATAGTGTATATATGTAGGGAAAAGTTCTGGAAGTGATGTTTGACATGGCTACTACCTTGTTCTAGGCAAGTCCAGGAGCAACCTGGCTAGAGAAGACATGGTGAAATTTGAGTGCTTAGTGTAGAGGTGAACACAAAATCACAATTAAATCATTTGGAGGGGTCCATGTAGTCCATAGATAATTTCCATAGCAAGGAGAAGCCTTGACAAGACCTTTTGATGCCCATTTCACCAACTTGACCAGTTACTGCCGGTTAGGAGGCCTAGAAACCCTTCAAAACCCTCATTTTTGGGTTAGGGCATTGTACGGTGAGTTGGGAAACCAAAACCACCAAAATCACTTAGGGATAGGTGAGTGTTTGAAGAAAAAAAAACCTTGTTGCAGGGTCTTTTGGACTATTTTCCTCTAAACCCTCAAAAACTGGACTTTGGAGGCCTAAAAGGGGCTCATTCCTTCTAGCCCTTTTCTAGGCAAATTGGTGAAATCAGTAGGAAGAATAATGGATGCAAACCACAAATGGACCCAAAAGGAATTAATTTCATGTTAAAAGCCACCTCCACACCTCTTCAATAACTCACAATAGTGGGAGGTGAAATTGACAAGTTGAAGACAAGACAACAAGAATGAGCATATGGGAAACACTTTGAAATTGTAGGGTTCCTAGTTAAACACTTGTTGCAAACACCTTGAAATTGGCAAGAGAAATCCCTAGAAGATATTGAGAAGGACTTGGAGGTATTGGAGCATAGCTAGACCTGGAGAGGTTGGGGTAATTGAGCAACTCCAACTAGGTGAAGTGTGAGCAAGCTAGGTAAAACCCATCAAATTGGTATTAGAGCCTATAAGATTTGGGCTAGGTGAGTAGATGTCCTCAGTGGAATCTGTAGGAGACAACAACATGGTGACCAATGTAGAGTTGGCAAAGAAAGTGGATGATCAGGAGGAAGAAAATAGACTTCTGAAGGAGAAGTTGATTGAATTGGAAAGTAAGCTTGGCAAGATTGAAACCAAGGTAGATGAAGTATTGGTAAAGGTTGAAGGAGTAGAAGGGAAGGGTAAAGAGGTGTCGAAGATAGAAAAATTATCTAAACTTGATCCTATCTTAGAACAAGAACCTTTCCTAAAAGAATTGAAGGCCTTAAGTGGTAAATCACTAGAAGGATTGTCATTGTTTACCGGTAAGATGGAAGCAGAAGTGGTTCTAGAATGGATAGAAGGCATAGAGAACCAATTTGAATGTGAAGGCATAAAAGAAGTCCAAAGAGTCAAATTGGTCAAATCTAGGATGAGAGGAGCTGCTCTCACATGGTGGAAATTTGTGCAAGATGAGAGAAATAAAATGGGCAAAGTACCCATCTCTTCTTGGAAAGGGATGTTAGTTAAAATCAAAGAAGTCGATCTCCCCGATGACTATGAAGTGTAGATTCATAAGAAGAGACAAAACCTAAGACAAAAAGACCTTGATGTAAGTGGCTATATAGAGGAGTTTCACAAACTTAGCCTTAGATCTCATGCGGTGGAAGAAGAGAGTCTTAAAGTTGCTAGGTACCTAAATGGACTATGGTGGAACATCCAAGAGGAACTTAGTCTAATGAGCCCAAAGACAATTCATCAAAGCTATCAACTTGCCCTTAAGGTCGAAGAAAAACTGAAAAGAAAACATGATTCAAGTAGTAATAGGGGAAGGGGTAGAGGAAAAGAAAATAGAGGCCATAGGGGAGGTTTTGGAGGAAGAAGTTTAGAACAAAGGACACAATGTGAGTCTAAACTCACTGAGCAACAAGAAAGTGACACTAGTAAAGGAGGATTCAATAGAGGAAGGGGGCCAAATAGTGGTTTTAGAGGAAGATCTAGTGGACAAGGTAGAGGTTCCTCATATTTTGCAACAATGAAGTGTTACCATTGCAACCAACTTGGTCATCCAACATATAGGTGTCCAGAGAAGGGATCATCATCACAGAATAGTGGAAGGAGAGTGAACTATCTTCAAGAAGAGACTTCAAGCAGCAAGACTTCAGAGGTTGCCTTAAAATTAGAGGTAGGTGACAACTTAATGATAAGAACTTTGATAAAAGAACCTGTCAGAGAGGAGCCTAGTCAAAGGAGGTCATTATTTAGGATTAAATGCAAGATAATGGACAGAGTTTGCAAAATGATCATTGATTTAGGGTCAATAGACAACATTGTGTCAAAAGAGGTAGTGAGTAAGCTTGAATTGCAAAGGATACCTCACAATAACCCTTATAGAGTCACTTGGTTGAACAAAGGCCAACATGTTCTAGTCAATGAGCAAGCATGGGTGGATTTTACCATTGGGAGGTATAAGGACAAAGTGTTATGTGATGTCCTACCCAAAGATGCATGCCATCTTCTATTAGGAAAACCATGGCAATTTGATAGACAAGATATTCATGATGGAGCCAAGAATGCATACTCATTCAAGAAAGATGGAGTCACATTCAAGTTCTAATCTATCCTTGAGGAAGGTGAAAAGAGGGCAATAGGTCCTAATGTTCTTTTGGTGAGTGAAAAAAAGTTCTTGAAGACACTTGAGGAAGGTGAAAGTATAGGGTTTGCATTAGTAATGAAGCCTAAAGAGGAAGATAAGAAAGAGCAGCCAGATTTGCCAATAGAGGTTCAAGACCTATTGAAGAAGTTCAAAGGGATAGTGAGTGATTGACAACCAACCACCTTACCTCCTAAAATAACCATAAGCCATCAAATAAACTTTATTCCTGGAGCATCCTTACCTAACAAGGCAGCTTACAAAATGACTCCCCAACAAAATGTTGAGATTGCCAAGCAAATCCAAGAGCTTTTAGACCAAGGCCTAATTAGGAAAAGAATTAGCCCTTGTTTTGTACCTACTGTGTTAGCTCCAAAGAAAGGTGGTACTTGGAGATTGTGTACTGACTCTAGAGCTATAACTAAGATCACCATCATATATAGGTTTCCAATTCCTAGAATAGAAGACCTAAAGGGGAAGCCAAATAATTTACCAAGATTGACCTTAAAAGTGGATACCACCAAATTAGGATTAAGGAGGGTGATGAATGGAAAACTACATTCAATACTACAGAGGGTCTTTATGAATGGATTGTAATTCCATTTGGCCTATCCAATGCTCCAAGAACCTTCATGAGACTCCTAAATGAGGTGATAAAGGAATTCATAGGTAAATTTATGGTGGTATACTTAGATGATATTCTCATTTTCAGTAAGGATAGGGCAGATCATATTAATCATTTGTAAAATGTGTTACAAAGATTGTATGAAGAGAAGTTAACCATGAAATTGGACAAATATGAATATGTTAAGAAGGAGTTGGTTTACCTTGGGTTTGTGTTGTCTCAAGGAAACCTCAAGATGGATCCCAGCAAGGTTGAAGCTATAGTAAATTGACCTACTTCTAAGTCAGCAACAAAGGTGAGAATCTTTCATGGACTAACTCAGTACTACAGGAAGTTCATTAGGCAATTCAGTGCTATATGTGCACCAATGTTGGACACCATTAGAGGTGGAATGAAGGAAAAGTTTCAGTGGAATGAACAAGCAAATAGAGGATTTGAAACCTTGAAGGAGAAGATAGCTACTCAACTGGTGTTAGTGTTTCCTAGTTTTGAAAAACACTTCACAGTGGAATATGATGCAAGCAATGTTGCAATAGGTGCTATCATAAGCCAAGAAGAAAGACCAGTAGCTTTCCATAGTGAGAAGATAGGTGCTACAAAGAGGAAATACTCCTCTTATGACTTGGAATTATATGCTTTAGTGCAGGCTTTGAGGAAGTGGAGACACTATCTCCTTCCTAAGGAATTTGTAGTCTATACGGACAACCAAGCTTTGAGCTTTCTAAAATCACAAGACAAACTCAGTCATAAACACATTAAATGGGTGGAGTACATGCAAGCCTACACATTCACAATCAAGCACAAAAAAGGACAGTTAAACTGGGTTGCTGATGCATTGTGCAAAAGACTCTTTCCAGTCCAAGAAATTCAGTTAAGGAGCATAGGTTTTGACATTTTTAGAGACCTATACCCGAAGGATGAAGACTTCTCAAATGCCTACAAGGTGTACAAAGAATACCAAAATCATTTTCATAGTGAGTATTCAAATTTTACTTTGCAAGATGGACTATTGTTTAGAGGTGGACAACTTTGTGTGCCTAGAGGGTCAATGAGAGAAAATCTCATACAAGAGAAGCATAATGGCAACATTAGTGGTCATTTTGGAGTCAATAAGACTCAAGAGTTGGTTTAGAGGTATGATTATTGGCCAAGGTTGAATCAAGATATGAAAAAGTATGTGGACACATGTATAGTTTGCCAAAAGGCCAAGGGCACTTCTTCAAATGTCGGTTTATACCAACATCTTCCCATACCAAATAGACCTTGGGAGTGCATTAGTATGAACTTTGTAGTAGGTTTACCAAGGACAAAGCAGGGATTTGACAATATTTATGTCATTGTGGATAGATTTAGTAAGATGGCCCACTTTGTACCTTTCAAGACTACTCATGATGCAAGCCAAATAGCTAATTTGTTCTTCAAGGAAGTGATAAGGATACATGGTTTACCCATGAGCATTATTTCAGATAGAGACTCAAAGTTCATGAGTCATTTTTGGAGGACACTTTGGCAAAATCTTGGCACCAACCTATCTTTTGTATTAGCCTACCATCCACAAACAGATGGGAAGACCGAAGTGGTGAAGAGGAGCTTGGGGAACTTATTGAGGTGCCTTAATAAAGAATATGGTCAGACATGGGATCAAGTGCTATCACAAGCTAAATAGGCTTACAATGACACAATAAATAAGACCACAAAAAAGAGCCCTTTTGAAGTGGTCTATGGTGTTCACCCAAGGGGTATATTGGAGTTAAGAGACTTAGGTAATGCAGAAACAAGAAGTGGATATGCAAAAGACTTTTCTTAGTCAATGAAGAAGGTACATGAATCAATCAAGCAAGCATTGAACGAGAAAACAAGTAAGATCAAGCAAAAAGTTGATGAGAGAAGGAAGAACCTACAATTAAAAGTAGGAGATCCTGTCATGTTGCATCTAAACAAAGAAAGGCTGCAACAAGGATTACCTAACAAGTTGCAAATGATAAGGTTGGGTCCACGTGCTATTCTAGCCAAGTATGGAGAAAATGCATACAAGTTAGACCTACCTAGTGACATAGGATTGTCACCGGTTTTCAACATAAAAAACTTAGCTGCCTACAAAGGACCAATTCAAGGTTCAGATTGGAGACACTCAGAGGTATCAAATGATGCAAACAACCTTTAGTTACGAGCTAAACGAAATCCAAAGGCTGAAAAGGTATTGAGTTCAAGGGTTGCTAAGAAGATAAGACACCAAATCTATTGGGAGCACCTAATCAAATGGCAGGGTATGGATGATTCTGAAGCTACATGGGTGCTTGAGACAAAGTTTAAGAAGGTAGGCATTGATTCAAATTTGATCCCCAAGGAGGTGACTTAGTTTTCTTTTGTTTGAGAGAAAGGTGTAGGAGCACCTATGACTTAGGCTTATAGTCCTTTCACAATTTTGTCTTGTATCAAATTTAGCCAAGTTAGGTTCCTAATAAGGACTCCAAGAGGGTCCAAAGAGTGAGTGTGATGTTTGTTTTGAGTCAAGTGTAGGCCTAGTTGAGTTAGTTTTCTTCCTAGGTTTACATTTTGTGCATAGGTAGAAGTCTAAGTAGGAAATTGACCTTCTTGATGGTCAAAAGTGGCATAACATACTAACGCATTAGAGAGGTTTAGTATGGTCTTAGGAATTCTTAAAAAGTCATGAGTTTAATGATTTAAAATAGGTTTTATAGGTTGGTAAAGCAGAAAGTGAAAAGTTGTCATGACAACGTTTGAAAGTTGTCATGACAACTTTTGTCCTAAAATGCTTAGTGATAGAGTTAGGGATAGCACAATGCCCTAGAATGCCTCCATAGGTGGGGAAAGCTATAAGAAAATCCTCTTTCATGGTTACCAAGGTTGGAAGTTTGTTTTTGTATGATCAACAATCTGAAACTACTCATTTTTTGGACTGTTATCACTATTTTTGGCTCATTTTGCTTACAATGTGAATACAAATGGATTAAATCCATTGATCTAGTTATGGATTGAGTTTATTTAGTGTGTTTCAGAGTCATTTGTTTCATTTCAATCTTTGTAGTTAGTGTGTGTTGGTGTTTTCATAGTGTTGTTTTCAATCAGTTTTGGCTTCTATATAGCAATTTCTTGTAAAATGGTTGCCCCATAGAATCCCTCCGTGCTACCATCATGACCTATTGGGAAATGGAAGGAAACCAATTTTATAGTTTACATATGTAGGGAGAAGTTTTGGAGGCAGTGTTTGATATGGCTACCACCTTGTTCTAGGCAAGTCCAAGAGCAACCCGGCTAGAGAAGAGAGGGTGAAATTTGAGTGCTTAGTGTAGAGGTGAACACAAAACCACAACAAAATTATTTTGAGGGGTCCATGTAGTCCATACAGTGTTTCCATAGCATGGAGAAGCCTTGAAAAAACCTTTTGATGCCCATTTGACCAACTTGACTAGTCACTGCTGGTTAGGAGGCCTAGAAACCCTTCAAACCCCTCATTTTTGGGTTAGGGCATTCTATGGTGAGTTGGGAAACCAAAACCACCAAAATTACTTGGGTATAGGTGAGTGTTTGAAGAAAAACCAACCTTGTTGTAGGGTCTTTTGGACCATTTTCCTCTAAACCCTCAAAAACCAGATTTTGGAGGCCTAATAGGGCTCATTCCTTCTAGCCCTTTTCTAGGCAAAATGGTGAAATCGGTAGAAAGAATAATGGATGCAAACCAAAAATGGACCCAAAAGGAATTAATTTCATGTTAAAAGACACCTCCACACCTCTGCAACAACTCACAATAGTGGGAGGTGAAATTGACAAGTTGAAGACAAGATAGCTGTAATGAGCATATGGGAAACACTTTGAAATGGTAGGGTTCCTAGTTAAACACTTGTTGCAAACACCTTGAAATTGGAAAGAGAAATCCCTAGAAGAGATTGAGAAGGACTTGGAGGTCTTGGAGCATAGCTAGACCTGGAGAGGTTGGGGGAATTTAGCAACTCGAAATAGGTGAAGTGTGAGCAAGCTAGGTAAACCCCATCAATCGGGCTTTAGGGGGAGATTTTCATGAAAAATATTTCAAACCCCCTATTGGAGATCTCTACTTGTTTTCAATAGGTTGCAGATGCTTGTTTGATTATTTTTCAAAAGAGTTTGATGATCCCCAAAAGATTACCTGAAGATCTATCAATATGCAGAGCAACCGGGAGAATTAGGGTTAAGTGCATTTATTATACCTAAAAGTTAGGTATGTCATGGATAAAAGGAAAATAAAAATTTAATTTGTCACTTTGCATTTAAAGTAAAAGAGCACTAGAGAGGAGAAAAACTGAATTTCCAGAGATCTAGAGTGAATTGAGGATCCATCGTCTGATTTTGCATTCGGTTGAAAGGTATTTATTGACTAACATTTTTCCTAGTTTGAAGCTTGAAATTTCGATATGGCATCCTCTAGTATTGTGAACCCATTGGTAGTTGATTTCACTAAAAGGGATAGGCCAATATTTAAAAACAATCACTATAAATCTATGTAAGATGATCTGAATGGTGCTTTTTCATCCATTTCGTTTCAAGTATTGCATGTGGAAGACATTAGGATTTACATCAATTATAATATTGAAGAGCTTGAAATCACCCAAATGCTGAACTTGTACACAAAGAACATGATTGATGGAATGGGAATCTTGAAACTTGAATTCAAAATATGGTATAAAGGTTTTTGTCATATACCAAAAAGTTTTGATTGTAAAATTGCTAAGTGCATTTTTGAAGAGAGATGATCCAACAAGGCAAGAAGAGTGTAGAACTGCTAAGTGAATAGCAGAGTGGTGAAGAGAGTGTGCAAAGATCGGATAGTGTGAAGAGTAGAGAAAGAATGCAGAGCACCAGTAGAGTGTAGAGCAAGTGTAATGAAGAGCACCAGTAGAGTGCAGAGGAAGTGTAACCGGTGGTCAAAACAAAGAGCTTCAATTGAATCTAATTAGGCTAAGAGTAGCTATTATAGCAGACAATTATCTCTGTTGTTTTCAAATAACTACAACATTAAAATCCCTTAACTGGGTGGACTTTAACAGGTCCGTTTGTAAAATCACTTAACTGGGTGACATCTTAATTGATGATTCTAAGCCCTTTAAAAAGGCTACCTCTAATAGGGTAAAGGTTCTAATAGGCCTTGAATAAAATCCCTTAACTGGGTGGCACTTGGTAGTGTCTTTGTAATCTCCTAACATGGATGGCTCCTCACCATGCGTACTCCAGAAGAGTGCAGATTTTGTGAGTTTCTACTCACACTGTGGTTTTCTCCCATTTGGGTTTCCACGTGATAAACCTTGTTGTTCGTGTGTGATTTATTTTATGTGTGCATGTTTCTTATTAATGCTATCTATACTAATAAGTGTTAAGTTTGAATAGAAACTTTGATTAAGATTAAATCTAGTAAAATCGGTATAGTGATGATTCACCCCTCCCCTCTCAACACTAGTGGGGACCAACACCATGATACAATTAAGGCAGTAACAACTTATGCTCAGTCAATGAATTACCTACCTTAAAAAATGTGAAGAATCAGACAGTAAATGAGGCAGCTAGTTGACAATTTGACAACAATTCAATGACAATCCATGATATTGCTGAGTATGATGTCCGATTCTTATCAATGGTGATGGGTTATAAGTTATATCATTTTGACAGAGACAATTTAGTATCTGGTACAATAATATATGTTTCCTATCAGATATTGAAGGAATACAAGCAATGTGATTTATGTGAAGTACTTCGAAGAGAGTTATTGAGCAATTTGAAGAAAATCAAGAAAGATAAAAGGCATGTATTCAAATATGGAACCTTGATTATGTGTTTATACTTCTACTTTATGAATGAAATTCTAGGTGTTGGCAAAGTGCAGTGGGCCTATGACAAACTAGTGGCAGTGCAAATGAAAGAAATAATTTATGGTCTCAGAGATGCTACAATTCGGAAAGGAATTCTTTGGGGATACTTCAAAACATTCCAAAACATGATGTAGAGCAGAGAAAGAATCCCTAAGGAGATAGTGGAGAAGTAAGAAGACACAATATGTTTTATGGTTGATACACACTATTGTCTTATTGAAGTTGTAGAGCCTAGAACCTCATGGATCTTACCTATGGGATATGAGGTTGAAGGTCACATTCTTGATGCACATGCCCAACATTTGTCAAGAAAACTGGTGGATACATCAGAAGAAATATTTGACTCAGATTGCAATTTAGTAGTCTTATGTACCATTGGAACAATCTGGACAAACATGTGATTAGTCTGATTGATGATCAGTGACTGGGACAAAAGATGAAGAGTTACACCAATGAACCAGTGATACAAGTGGAAGAATGATATCCACCGAGAATCTCAAAGAAGTGACCGGTAAGTTGGATGCGATGACCAACGCTGAGTCACTCAGGGTGAGATTTCATCAAAAAAACTCCTAGTGAAGTCTACAACAGTTAACAACCAGTTAAGGTGAGATTTGTGCGGATTTTCCAGTTTGCATTAAAAAGTTAGAACACGACCCAAAAGTTGCTAAAATTAAGAGTTGCAGTGGTAGATAAGGATGAGTTGCTAGTGAGAATGATGGAGAGTGCACATAGAAAGTGTAGGAAGATTTGAATTTCAAATTTATCAAGTTTTAGGTCTGAACTCATTTAGGAAACAACAGTTATGTGTTGGAAAAATATGGTATAAAGGTTTTTGGCGTAAACCAAAAATTTTTTATCATAAAAATGCTAAGTGGATTTTTGAAGAGAGGTGATCCAACAAGGTGATAAGAGTACACAACTGCCAAGTGAATAGAAGAGTGGTGAAGAGAGTGTGCAGAGCTAGGATAGTGTGAAGAGTAGAGAAAGAATGCAGAGCACTAGTAGAGTACAGAGAAAGTGTAATGAAGAGCACCGGTAGAGTGCAGAGCAAGTGTAACCGATGGTAAAAACACAGAGCTTAAATTGGATCTGATTAAGCTAAGAGTAGCTATTATAGTAGATCATTCTCTCTATTGTTTTCTAATAACTACAACAGTAAAATCCCTTAACTGGGTGGACTTTAATAGGTCCCTTTGTAAAATCCCTTAACCGGGTGACATCTTAATTGATGATCCCAAGTCCTTTAACAAGGCTACCTCTAAGAGGGTAAAGGTTCTAACAGGCCTTGAAGAAAATCCCTTAACTAGGTGGCACCTGGCAGTGTCTTTGTAATCTCCTAATAGGGATATCTCCTCATTGGGCATACTCCAGAAGAGTGCATATTTTGTGGGTTTCTACTCACACCGTGGTTTTCTCCCATTTGGGTCTCCATGTGATAAACCTTTTTGTTCATGTGTGATTGATTTTATGTGTGCATGTTTCTTATTAATGCTACCTATACTGATAAGTGTTAAGTTTGAGTAGAAAAATTGATTAAGATTAAATCTAATAAAATCGGTATATTGTTGATTCACCCCTCCCTTGTCAACACTGGTGGGGACCAACACCATGATGCAAGTAAGGTACTAACAACTTATGCTCAGTCAATGAACTACCTACCTTAAAAAATGTGAAGAATCAGATGGTAACTAAGGCAACTAGTTCACAATTTGACAACAGATCAATGACAATCCATGATATTGTTGAGTATGATGTTTGGTTCGTATCAATGGTGATGGTTTATAAGTTATATCAGTCCGATAGAGACAATTCAGTATCTGGTACGACAATATATGTCTCCTATCAAATATTGAAGGAAGATAAGCAGTATGATTTGTGTGAAGTGCTCCAGAGAGAGTTATTGAGCAATTTGAAGAAAATCAAGTAATACAAAAGGCATGTATTCAAGTATGGAACCTTGATTATATGTTTATACTTCTACTTTATGAATGAAATTCCAGGTGTTGGCAAAGTGAAGTGGGCCTATGAAAAACTAGTGGTAGTGCAAATAAAAGAAACAATTTATGGTCTTAGAGATGCTATAGTTTGGAATGAAATTCTTTAAGGACACTTCAAAACATTCCAAAACATGATGCAGAGAAGAGAAAGAATCCCTAAGGAGATAGTGGAGAAGTATGAAGACACAATATGTTTTATGGTTGATACACACCATTGGCTTATGGAAGTTGTAGAGCCTAGAACCACATGGATCTTACCTATGGGATATGAGGTTGAAATTCACATTCTTGATGCATATACCCAATATTTGTCAAGAAAACTGGTGGACACATCAAAAGAATTATTTGGAACCTAAAAAGAGAAGAGCTTAGACCAAATGATTTAGCTCCTATTCCTAAGCCTAAACATTCAAAGGGTTCTGCATCATCATTCGGTTGTCAGAAACCTACCAGTTCACCCAAGCCCCAAGCTAAATCATTTGGTGAAATGAAGATGAAATGAGGACAAGCTAGAATTCTAATTCCTGACAATGAAGAGGAAACATAATCAAATGATACAGTGATATAAATAAAGAAGAGTGGAAAAGTAGCTAAAGTTGTCAAAGGCAAATCATTTGATGAAGTGTAGTCCAACAAGAAAACCTAGTCAGATGGCACTATTATGAATGTAAGAAAGGTTAAGGAAACCATTGTCAAGGAAGGTAACCTCAAACCTATTTCCAAATATTATGAGTTATTGGATGATGCCAAAAAGAGATCTATAGAAGAGGCAACTATTAAATACTTGAATACATATAATAGAGATCTTATTGAAATAATGTCAGAGATTCCTCAGAGCTTATATGAAATTATAGACATAAGAAAAGAAACTGCTAGAATAGAGGAAGAGAGAATAAGAGAATATATATTAGTTTGACTCTTTCCTACGATAGAAAAGGCAAAAATTGACAAGATTCTTGAAAAAAAAAGAAAAATTCAGAAGCAAGAAGGGAGTGAATAAGATAACAATTGGTAGAAGTGAAGAGGTTAGAAAAGAAATTGAACAAATTTTAAGAGAAATTTTGTCAGATAATTAGTATGAGATGGTTCCTGATAAATCACAAGAAGATGTTGAGAAGACTATTCTGGAAGTCCTAGAACATGAGTCAAAATCTAATGAACCTTCTATCCCAAAAGGTCAGGATAAACCAGTTTTGAAAGAAGCTGAAGATGAAGGAGATAAGATTAATGTTGATGTTGGTGATGTAGATGAGTTTGATTTAGAGAAGGAGTCAGAAGTTAAGGTTGCTACTGAGGGAAGAGACACTGAGGATCCGGTAAAAGGGAAGCAGATCTATATAGAGGATCTAAAATTTTCTCAAGGCCCCATCAACCTAGCTTCTTTGTCCCCTATTCAAGAACTCAAATTAGTTGCATTAGCTCAAGCCAAAGTCAGTGAAGATAGAGAAAAATCTTTCATAGAGAATAGTGAGCTGGTCACTTTAGCATCTGATGTATTGGAGAAACTCATTCCTTCTTTTTAGAAGGACTTGTCAGATACTCCATCTAGTAATATGAGAAGCCTAATCAATTCCATGGATAGTCACTTTCAATCATTTGAGAAATCTGCTAAAGAGAAGGTCCGCAAGGATTTCTATCCTAGAAGACTTTAGACACTAGATAACATGGTCATTGATGATATAATCACTTTGTATGCTGGCATAAAAAGTGTTCAGGAAGCTTTGTCCAAGGGAGGAAATATCCATAAGTCATGTTTAAAGCTATCCAAGTTTACTCAGAATATTGAGAGAAAAATTAAACAGCATGAGGATCAGCTTGATCAATTATTTTAGTCATTTGATCCCCTGTCAATCTCCTTGAGTGGTCACGAAGCACAAGTAGTATCTTTTCTTGAGAAGATTAGGAGTTTGAATCGTGAAAAGGTGAAGATAGTTGATAAAGTTTATAAACTCAGGAGCCTTATTACTCCTAAGATGGATAATATTCTTAGTGGATTGGAAGATGCTCGAGCTTCCATGAACTCGTCTGACCCATCTAATCTTAGATCAGTAGAGACACCTATATACTTTGTCAATGGGCTACTAACTATTATGGAGAGTCTCAAGAAAAGATGGGATAGTCACCTAGATTCCTTGAAGAATTCTTACGCTGACATCTTCAAATTTTTGTGAGTATAAAAGGACTGTGTGTAAATAGCATTTTTGGTTTCCAACACTCTACCTTTTCCATTGATGTCAAAGGGGGAGAGTAGTTGACTAGAAAATGTTGATCTTAGCAGGAGTTTTTTGGAATCCAACAAAGAAATTTTCGGTTGTAGTGTGTATATTTTGGTCTTGGTCTAACACTTAGTCATTCTTCATATTTTGGTCTTGGTCCAACACTTAGTCATTTTTCACGAAGTGTTGGCATCAATGCCAAAGGGGGAGATTGTTGGCAAGAGACACTACATGTATATTCATATGTTTTCATTGATGGCAACTCATATTAGTTTTGGTACACTTCATGTTCTCATCATTCCGATAGATTGAGTGAAGATTGTTTGAGTCTAGTGAGGTCCGGTTAGCAGAGCAAGATATCCAGTAGTGAGCAATTTTGGTTAGCAAATTATTTTGGTTGTGTATTTTTCTATGTGGATTTCAAAGAAGTTTTGTGGTCATGTAATATGCCTAATTCCTGGGTTGTGGCCTCTGATGATTATTTTCGTGCAAGTTAGAAGATCCGATAATCATGTTTTTGGTATGAACAATGTATAATAGTCGTAGTGTGTAGTGATTCGCTTTTGCAGATCTTGCGGGTTGAATTGGGCTATTGTTTACATAATGAGGTTGATGAGATTTCATGTGGGAAGTGTGTGGATATTTTTATTTGATCTGCATATATTTTAAAGGTGGATTTGAGTCGACTCATTTAGACATTTTATCTTTTGTGGCATGTTATTGAAGCTGGCATGAAATGGTTCTTAATTTGTGATGCGGATATATACGATCGATTGTAATGGAAATTTTTGTGAGTGGTGGTAGTGTGCGATGTGTGTATGAGTGATTGTGTGCAGTTCCACATGTCCAAGTATTAGAATTGTGCTCTGGATTGAAGTAGAATGTCAAAACAAAGTAGTGTTGCAAAATTGAGTGAGATTTAGTATTTTGTGCTTAACCGGAACTATATCTAGGTATTTGTTGATGCTACTTCATAGTTCAAACTTCATTGTAATCTCTTACAAACATTTGTAAGGAAGTGAGCCTTCCGAGGTCATTTCCCTTATTTGTAATTGAGCATTGAGCTCTAGGCAGTGTTCCTGAATGCATGTGCATTCCCTTTTGTAATATTTTTATACTTCTATCAGAGTACACTAATATTGTGGGTATGAATCCCATCACGGTTTTTCCCTTAACCTGGTTTCCATGCAAAAATATTAGTTTTATGGTGTTGTTGTTCCTTGCTTTGTGTTTCTGCATTTTATTTTTCTTAATCTACATTAAGTGGTTTATAGATCTAGATAACCGAGTTTAAATTGCATAACATTGATTTCCCCCCTCTTAGTGTTCCTTATATCCTTGATTCCAACATCTTCTTCAAAATCAAGTTCATTATCTCGATTTGCATCATCATCTAATTTCTTATTAGTTTTGAATAGATCTTCCTTCTTAGGGCCATCTAATTCAAATTATCTCATCTCAAAGGTAGTGAGGGAACCATATAGTTGATCCATTGTATAATTATCCAAATCCGTACTTCCTCAATAGTATATACTTTAGAATTTTACTTAAGATTTGGGAAGAGATTTAAGTGCCTTTTCACTACTTCATCTTCCTCCAACTTTCCACCAATACCTCTGATTCTACTTACACATTCTTTTACCTAGTGATAGCTATCAATTTTTTCCTCTTTTGACATTCCCATATTCTCAAATTTGTATTTGAAATTATGCATCTTGATCTGTCTTACTTTGTCATCTCCCTCATAGATACTGCTAAGCTTCTCCTAGATATCTTTAGCAAACTTGTAGTGCATCACCTTCATAAGTTCTGAATCTACCAAACCATTTATGATTGTATTCCTTTTTTTCCATTGTTCTCATGTAGTATAATTTCATCTGGGGTAGTTGGAGGAGTAGAAGAAGTAGTAAAACCATCTACAATAGTGTTCCAAATTTTAAACCCCATAGAGTTCAATTATGATTCCATCCTCTTCTTCTAGAACATGTAGTTCATACCATCAAGTTGACATTTGCATGAAGATTGCATTGGTAAGCTATTATGTTGTCATTGATGTCAATTATAACTGGTAATAATGTTATTATGATATTTTTTTTGCAACCGGTAGGTGAGCTAGTGAAGGAAACCGGTATTACTTAAGAAGCAGTGAGAACAACCGGTAACCCTACCCATTGATCTGCCAAACCCTAACCGATGGAGCTTGGTGAATCAGTTGTATTGGTTTATTATCAAGTGACGAATGGTAATGATTATGCCATGTATGCATATTGTATGTGAATAGTTTCAAATGGTTTTTGGGGCATCGAGATAACGGTTTTATGTTGGGAATGAGCAAGTACATTGCACGAAGTGGAAACCACGTGATGAGTTACGGGGATCAATGGAGCAGTGATCAAGGAGCGATCGAGGTTATCTTGAATGATGTGAAATGATTGCTATGTAATCCAATGATCATACTTGAACCTATTTGTTTTTAATGTATATGAGATCTTAGGTTTGTGATGTGTTACCGACCTATTGTTTTGCTTATAAGGTCGATGAGTTGTTTTGTTGTAGTGTTGGAAATTTTGGTTGAATGTAAGAATGATTGGTTGCCAAAATAGAAGGTGTAATTGTAGTATGTGTGAAGGAAGATAGGAGCATGAAAAGTATATGATCAAGCAGAGTAGTGCTATTCACCAGATCAACAAACCCTTGTTGTTCTCTAACAATTACAACAGTCAAATCCCTTAACAGGGTAAGCTCTAATAGGCTTAGTATTATCTAAATCCTCTAACCAGGTGATCCATTAGCTTGGATTTCAAATCCTCTACCGAGGTTACTTCTAATAGGGTATTTCTTCTAATAGGGCATTATAGTTAATCCCTTAACAGGGTGGTCCCTAACAGGATTTGTTCTTAATAGGACTTTTTGTAAAGCTTTAACAGGCTTGGCTCCTAACAGGGTGAACTTCAGAAGATTTCATAATACTTGAGGGTATTCATCCCCACTGTGGTTTTTCCCATTTAGGTTTCCATGTCAAAACCATTGTGTCAAGTGGTGAATGCATTTGGGGTTATGTTCGCTATAGTTAATTTGCTTAACTATTTAATCCACTTAGATATGATATAATGACTGACAGTTATCTAAAATATGCTTTTAATTTTTTCAATAAAGTATTTGGATGTTTTGGTTAAAAGGTTTTGATAGCTTCAAAGTTGTTATTCTGTTATGACAGTCAAGCAGTATACTTGAGAGTGATATTATAATTTATAGTTTATTGTTTGAACCAGTCAGTTTTGAGTTTGAATTGAGAGGTTGTTTTTCAGTTTGGTGAAAGTTTAGTCAGCTTTCTATCTACTAATTCACCCCACTCCTCCTCTTAGTAGTTGTCTGCATCCTTATTGATTCATCATACCATCAATTGGTATCAGAGCCTTTAAGGTCCTCTAGTGTCTAAGCCTAACAACTTGAGTTAAAGATTTTGAAGAACATGATGAAGAAATAAGGTTCGAAGTTTAATAGGGAAAACTATAGAATATGGAGTGATAGGATGAAAATATATATCAAGAGTCTAGGAAGTCAATATTGGGAACATGTTGTTACTTAATATGTTGCACCTAGTGGGACTATGTCTAATGATCAATAGAAAGAGAAAGAAGAAAATAATCAAGCATTGGAGGCCATTATCAGTTCTTTGTCTTATTCAGAGTATGTTGATGTCCATAGTCTAGAGACTGCTTATGAGCTATGGAAGAAACTTGAGGAAATATATAGTGGTGATGAGCATGTGAAGATTGGCAAAGAAGAGTGTCTGAGAGGTAAATTTGATGGCATGTGAATGGTTGAAGGTGAGAATATTAAACAGTATGGTCAAAGGATCAAGGAGATAGTTGTTGAGATAAAGAGTGTTGGTGGTAAAGTGGAGGATACCACAATGGTTAGTAAGGTGTTGAGAACCCTTCTACCAGTCTACGCTATCCAAGTTGCAGCCATTCAGGAGCTAAAGTCTATTGATAAAACTAAGGTAACTCTTGACTCCATCATTGGTAAGCTTACTGCATTTGAATTAAATGGTTATGATGGTAGTGCTCAGAAATCCGAATCTGCATTTAGAGCTTCAGTTTCTAACCCACCTATGAGGAAAATCATAGATGTTAGTCACAGTTATGGGTCTAGATCTAGTAGAGAAGTTGATGATGAAGATAGTTTGATCAAGCTTGAAGCATTGCTGGCCAAGCGATTACCTAGAGGTACCAGTAAGTACAGAGGTAAATTACCTTTGAAATGTTTTGCATGTAACAATATTGGACACATTGTAGCTAACTATCCTAATGGTGACAATGAGCATAAGCATGAGAAGTACAAGAAGTACAAAGGAAAAGGAAAAGGAGATCATCTCATTGTAGTTGATGGTGGTATCACTGATGAGGAATCTGAGGAAGATGCTAATGAAGACATTATCTTTGTTGCCATTAAGGAGGAGACATCTGATCAGAAGGCATTAGTTTCTTGCATGGATAGTTCTAATGATTAGATCATAGATAGTGGTTGTTCACACCACATGATTGATGACCGGAGTAAATTTTTTACTTTGAAGGAATTTGATGGAGGAGTTGTGATATTTGGAAATGACTCACCCTACATGGTAAAAGGAAAGGGAACCATTTCTCTTAAAGGAAAGAGCAGTGCAGATGATGTCTGCTAGGTTGAAAGATTAAAGCACAATCTTTTAAGTGTATCTCAACTCAATGAAAAAGGTTATCCATTCGAATTTAAGAATGGAATGTGCAAAATCTATGGGAGAAAAGATGAACTAATTGCTACCAACAAACAGACAAAAGGTAACCTATTTCACCTGAATCGAAAAGTTAACAACTATTTAATTGCTAAAGTAGATGATAGTTGGCTTTGACATCAAAGATTTCATCATATAAAATTTGATAACATTGTAAAAGTCAGTAAGACCAAGTCGGTAAGTGGTTTGCCTCAGTTGGAAAAATTGGTGAATGCTTTATGTAAGGAATGTCAGTTAGGAAAGATGACATCCTCAACTTTTAAGAGAAAATATTTCTCAGCAAGACATTTGTTAGATTTGATTCATATAGATCTCTGTGGACCAATAAGGACTAAAAGTGTTAGGACCCCAAGGCAACTAAGAGGGGGGGGGGGGGGGGGGTGAATCGATTGTCTATTAATTTCAACCCAAATATAACTTAACCAAACTTAATGCCGGTAGATAGCTTAATAGTTAATAACAATACCAGTAAATTTTAATACATGAAACAAAATACAAATAACATCCACAACACATAACACAATTATTTGTACGTGGAAACCCTGTAAGGGGAAAAACCATGGTGGGGAACCTTACCCACAATTAGATGATACTACTACAGATAGTATATGTGTACAAATGGGGTCTACACATGCACAAAGGCCAACTTCCTAGAGCTCACTGCTCAATCACAACATGGGGGTCACACTAACTACAATTGGATGGTTAAATCCAATGATAATGTACTGCTCAAAATAACATCTTCATATGCTCAATTCGATACCAGTTAAGCTCTAATTGTCTTCTTCATACCTTCCTTGAATCTTCAAATGATGTCTGCATGTATAACTCTGCTTATATTCACATATACCTTATTACAATCCTTTTTCACAATCCTATTAATCTCACAAATGAGTTCTTACATAGATACCAAAACCTAAGACCAAATGTATAGGTTGGCTCACTAAGAATATTACAATAAAATCAATTACAAATGAATCAATATGTGATACATGATGTCGGCTCAATGCATTTACAATAATAACCAATCAATAAAACATCTCCATATCGTGCCATGCTGATCTAGAATAGATAATGCTTGTCGGTCCATAACCTAGACCTATTTGTCGGTAACAACAAATATGCAAATTTGATTATACCAATAATCAAATCATCAAAACCAAGTGTCCAAACAATGTCTTCAACATAATCAAGTAATCTCTAGATGATAACAAATCATCCTCACTACCGGTGAACAATATAACCTGTTGGTGAACCAGATACCGGTGACTGTGCATAAGTCACTGAACATGTCGGTGAACATAACCAAGAATCTCCATAAGGATAAGTGTTGATAAGTGTTGACATCAATGACAAAACGAGTGCAACACATCCATAATACCAATAATCTCCCCCTTTGGCATTGATGTCAACACAAGATGGAAAAACCATCTAAGTGCCAAAGTAGAAATGCCAAAAACCAAAAACCAACAATCTCCCAAAGAGATCATTAACCAGAAATCAAAATATAGATACAAAGAGTAACAATCTCTCTCCCAATGAATAATCTCTCCCCAAAAGATAATGTGTTTTTCAATAGATATCTCTCCCCCTTTGACATCAAATGCCAACGCAATACAAAACCAAATACAATCACTTCATAAAACCTGTTACAAATATCAATTGTTATAACCATATTTATTCAATCTACTCCCCCTAAGAAGTAGCTCTCCTTCATCAAAGTAGGAAAAAATATTTCTCTGTTAATTCTACCAGTCTGATGCCATGCTCCAACAGTCTAAGTTTCTACCGGTGAGGGTATAACTCTAAGCTTCTCTCTTAGATATTCAAAAGTTTCCTTAGGCAAAGGCTTAGTAAATATATCTACAATCTGCTCTTTAGTATTTACATAAACCAATTTCACTTCTTTTTCTTCAACATTCTCTTTCAGAAAATTGAATTTGATAGAAACATGTTTAGTTTTAGAGTGAAATACCAGATTCTTTGATATATCGATTGCTACCATATTATCACAGTAAATGATTATAGGTTCTTTGCACTTTACCTTTATGTCTTTCAACATTTTCTTAAACCATAATACCTATGTACAATTAGTTGCTATTGCAACATATTCTAATTCTGATGTTGATAGTGATGTACAACTTTGTTTCTTTCTCAACCATGAAATTAGTTCGTTGCCAAGAAAAAATGCTCCGTCGGTGGTGCTTTTTCTGTCATCTACATTTCCTACCCAATTTGCATCTATGTATGCACATAAATCAAAAATTTCATCTTTAGGATACAATAAGCCAAGATTTGTTGTGCCTTGTAGGTACCAGAAAATCCTTTTTACTACTGATTCATGATTTTCCTTAGGATTACTCTGAAATCTTGAAACAATACATACTACATTCATAATATCAGGTCTTGTTTGTGTCAAATATAGTAAACCTCCTATCATAGATTTGTATCTTGTCAGATTAACTGGTGTTGATTCATCCTTCAATGATAGTTTATCAGTTGTAGTCATAGGTGTGCTTACTGGTTTAGAGTTTTCCATGCCAAATTTCTTTAGTAATTCCTTCAACTACTTTGATTGATTTATGAATATACCTTTATCAGTCTGTGAAATCTGCAATCCTAAAAAGAATTTTATCTCTCCAATCATAGACATTTCAAATTCTTCCTGCATCTTATTAGAAAAGTCTTTACACAATCAATCTTCTCCTCCAAAAATGATATCATCAACAAAAACTTCAATAACCATGATGTCATCATTAGTCACTTTGTATTATAAGTTGCTGTTAGCATTACCTTTAGTGTAACCAAGTTTCAAAAGATATTTGTCCAATCTATCATACCAAGCTCTAGGAGCTTGCTTCAATCCATATAAAGATTTCCTTAACCTGCAAACCATATCTTTGTCATCTATGAAAGTGTTCAATGTAAACTTCCTCTTCAAGATCATCATTTAGAAATGCACATTTAATATTAATTTGATATACTTTATAGTTCTTGTGTGCTGCAAAAGCTAAGAATAATCTGAATGCCTCATTTCTAGCTACCAGTGCAAAGGTTTCATTGTAATCAATTCATTCTTTCTATGAATATCCCTTACACACTAATCTTTCTTTGTTTCTGATTACCTTACCATCTTCATTAAGTTTATTTCTGAATACCCATTTAGTTCCAATTACATTTTTGTTTTTAGGTCGGGGAACCAATATCCACGTGTTATTCTTTTCAATTTGTTCTAATTCATCTTCCATAGCCTTAATCCAATGTTTATCTTCAAATGCCTCATTAATAGTTGCTGGTTCAATTTGAGAAATTAGATATACCTCTTCATTTGCCAGTCTTCCTCTAGTCATAACCCCTTGATACTTATTCCCAATTATCTAACTTTCAAAGTGATTCAATCTTACATACCTGGGTGTATTCACTTGCTGCTGTTCTTCAGTCACTGTGGAATTCTCAGATGATGCCGGTGTGACTAGATCAACACTCTATACTGGTGTACTCATTTTAGGATCATTTTTTATTATCTCAGCTATCAGTTCAGAGTCTATAGACCTTCTAAAATGTTCATTAATCTTCACATTTGCACTTTCAATGCTTTTCTACCATCTCTTATTAGAACATCTATATGCCTTGCTCTTAGATGAATAACTAATAAATATTCCTTCATCACTTCTAGGATCAAATTTGCCAATATAATCATCTATCCTAATATAACATTTTCTTCCAAATATTCTAAAATATTTAAGAGTAGGAGTATTACCAAAACATAGTTCATTAGGGGTCTTACTGGTTTCACCTTTGATGTGAACTCTGTTGAATGTATAAACAACAATATTCATAGCTTCTCTCCAATACACATGAGGCAGATTTGCTTCTAATATCATGCTTCTAACTGCATCAAAAATAGTTTTGTTCTTCCTTTCCACAACTCCATTTTGCTGGGGTGTCTATGGTGCTGATAATTGTCTTCTGATTCCATTCACTTCACAAAATGTATTAAATTCCTTAGATGTGAATCCACCTCCTTGATTTGATCTCAAACATTTGATTTTCTTACCGGTTTCATTCTCTACCATTACTTTGAATAGTTTGAATTTCCCAAAAGCTTCTGATTTCTCCCTGAGAAAAGTAACCCAACACATTCTAGAATAATCATCAATGATTAGCATAAAATATCTATCTCCTTCTAAACTTCTATTTCTTGCTGGACCACATAAATCAGTATGAATTAAGTGTAACGTCATAAATTGTACGCACTTGCTAAAGCGGTACAATTTAACACCTAGTTTAGCACCCGCTTTAGTGCATTTTACATTTTGCATTGCATTGCTCCTTTAGCACTTAATTAATCAAATTAATTAGGTCTAAGGTCCTATTTCATCATCCTTCACATCATAAAGTCGGGCCCTTTCGTTAAAGTGTGCCCCTTTTCATTTTATTCCTCCAATACATCATCTAATCAAAAACCCTAACTAAGTCCTATTTCGAACTTGGGGGCTTGATTTCGGGGGTCAAAACATCTTGAAATCACCTGTAACTTCGGGATTCTCTCTAAAATCATCATATCTGACGGCCCTGAAAATTTGGTGAAAAGTTGTTGGGACCGTGGCGCCCGGAGTGCACACGGTCCCGGACATTTTTCCCGAAATTTTAGGAGCGCGATCCAATCATAAAATAAAGCTTAACCCCAAGAAATTGGCGGGATATTCAATCTCTAGGTCGACCAAAAGATGAAATTGCGACCTAGGGTTTCATGCATAAGAGCTCTCTTTCTTCATTTGAAAGGATCGGATTTTTGTTTCCAGGAACCTCATATGCAACGAAAGAGCAGATCTTTGAAGACTTCAACATCTTACAACATCCCTCTATCAAGCATTTATCAATTCCATTCATCCATTTAGGGCTTGGAAGACATTGAAGAACAATAGGAGATTACTGACTGAAGATTGGCTTGTACCTCTCCCTTGAGGGTTGGGTATGATTTCATGTTGTTTTCATGTCTTTGCATAAGCTTCAATATCTCATTTATTCATGCTTTAGATCACTTTGCATCTTGATTTAGAGCATTTACATTATCATTTACAAGCAATTAGGGTTTACTTTCTAGGTTGCTCTAGTTTGCTTTCTTGCATTTTAGGACCTTGCACACACACTAGGTCTGCACACACAATACATTTTACAAAAAAACTTGGCTATTCGTGGAGGTGGAAATCACCGAAGCGGGGGTTTGACTAAGGCAAAACTCTATATAGCCACCCATTACCCCTTTTTCAGATATAAGTGCAGGTTTCAGGACTCGGACGACGCCGCAGGATACAGATCCAGAGAGAATAGGTCGAGACAACACTCTGCATCAAATTGTAGAGCAAAAGACTGGGACAGGGGCATTGGGTGCCCTGGTCCTACCAGGATAGGGGTGCTGGGTGCCCTGGTCCCTGGGACAGAGGTGCTGGGCACCCTGGTCCTCCGGACAGACAACATTTTCGATAGCTTCCGAGAGTGTTCCAGAGTGCAAAAGAGGAGTTTCCGGTGCAGTTTCAGGTGCAGAATCAGGACAGTGGCGCTTGCGCCCCATCCCAAACATTTTCAGTCCGATTTTGACTCCAGGTACGCATTTGCATTCTTGTTTTATCCTTGTGTTTACAGCTTTCCATTGTCTAGGTTCAATTCTGCAATCTTGTTGTTAGTTCATACTTGCATTTTAGGGTTAGGAATTGCACTTGCATAATCTTACCTTTCAATTACAACAAAGGAATAGAAACCCTGATAGGTAGCCCATGGCTCTCTCTTTCACAAAAAGAAGTAGCCAATTGTGCGATACCTCTAGGCTCTTTCGTATTCCGTAATGTGTGACAAGAGGTAGGATTAGGGCATGATAACCTAGTCTCGCTTTTTCACCCACACATTTTGGTGAACCCGACGTGAATCTATCATTGCTTCTTCTTGCATTGCATTTGTTAGATCTAGATATAGATTTAGTGTGTTTTCATTTCATTTTCATTAGAAAGAAAAAAAAAAGAGAGAGTGTTCCTTTTGCATTGTGTGTTTAAATTTTATGCAACCTTTTATTTAAGAATGTCAGACTTTTATTTGCAAAATGTTCATGCTTATGATGATTATTATGAGTATAGCCAAGATGAATTAGATTAAGCTTTAGATGATTTTTTGAACCTTAAAGATACCAAATCTTCATTTTACCAAAAACTCATAAACCTTGTTACTATGCCATTTCGTTGCAATGAGAAAGATAAGGTGAATGAGTCCTCTCAAGGGTACATTCCTATCAACTCTTCTACTAAATCTTGTAACATGGTTGTTTTCAACAATTCCCTCTATGAGGAGATGTCTCCTTTTGAATCAAAAGATAAACCTTTTAATAGATATGATCATGCTTTGTTGGATGATGCTCTTGATGACTTTGTGGCTTTATCAAAATCTTTAAACAAGAACAAGACTTCTAAATTAGTTAAGATGATAAACTTGAATGAGCATAAAAAGCCTCTCTTTGAAGTCCAAGGAGCTTATCCTTCTCCCACCTTACAAGTTCCTAAATCACCTCTCCTTACTGTCCAAGGAAGGTATGATCATGATTCCTTTCGTACTCTGAATAAACCAATCATCATTGTGCAAGGAAGAAAACCTATAAGTCCTTATAGTTATGCCAAGCAAATAACTAGAGAGAGTTATCATGTGGTTGCCCATACTTATCATACTAGAAATAATAGGCAGCCTAGTCCTCCTCCTATTATCCCAGTTTCTCTTCTGAATCCTCAACCGATTCTTCCACAAGCTCCCCGTATTTCGCAAGTTCTTAGTAAGGAATATGATCTCATAGAACAACTTAAAGCTACCCCTGCTAAGATATCCCTTTGGGATTTGATTCAAACTTCTTCCGCTCATCATGGAATGTTACAAGATGCCTTGAAAGATTTGAATGTTCCTCCACCGAATACATCTAGTAATATAGCATCTTTGGTTAACTCTGTGATGAATCCTAAAGCTCAAATTGTGTTTACCCAAGATGAGTTGCCTACTAGTGAAATCCAACAACAATATGATCCCTTGATGATTGTGGTTATCATGAAAGACACTGCTATAAGACGAACACTAGTGGTTAATGGCTCTGGTCTCAATGTGTAGCATTAATCTTTTGCATAAGATGAATGTGGATACATCCTTAATTGAACCGGACTCTCATCCTATTCGAGGCTTTGATAATGTGGCTAAAACTTCATTAGGTACTATCACCTTACCCATCACAGTGGGGCTTGTTACTTTGCCTACACCTATCCATGTTATGTTGGGAAATCTAACGTACAACTTGCTACTAGGGAGACCTTGGATTCACAGTATGCAAGCTGTCCCCTCTAAATTGCATAGACAAGTTAAATTTATTTATAACAATAAGACATATACCTTGATAGGTGATACTAATTTTCAAGCTTGTTTGCAAACATCTACTTCCAAGGGGGGTTCTTCTAAGTCGTCCTCATCTAGTGATGACTCTTTAAATAAGATACCTATTAGTGAATCCTTGCTCTCCGATGATCAAAATTCTTCAGATGAGTCTAGAGCTCTTGAAGAAGATTCTTCTCGACTTGAAACTACACATAAGAAGGATTTTGATCCTGGGAAGATCCTTGAAGAAGACGATTGCGGATCTCTTAATTTTAATCCCACCTTTGTAGGTGAATATAAGGTTCCTTCTAGAGAGCTTAAAGTTGAAAAGAAGGAAGAAGCTAAAAATCAATCAATCTTACCCGAACCTATGAGTAATAATTTTTTGGCCGCTTCTCAAACTTCTTCTCCTCACACCTCTAATTATGAAGAGTTTGATTCTTTGTCTTATGAAAAACCACCTTCTCTTCCTGAAATGGCCGAGCATTATGGTCGTGGTTTTTGCATTTTTGCTAAGCATGGGTATCGTGGAAATGGTTGTGGTGCTCATGAACAAGGGATAAAAGTTCCTCTAGAGACTAATTTTCACAGTTATGGCTTTGGACTTGGCTATAATCCCTGCAAGCGCACTAAAGCTTCTAAAAGACCATGCATTAGTGTTAATGTTATTTCTACATCTCTATCAATGCAACACCCTGAGTATATTGATGGGGATCCTTCGTGTGCTTGTGCTTTTGACGTTTTCCCTACTGATGATGCTTTAGCTGAATTTTTAGGAGCATATGACACTCTTCCTCGTTATCATCACAATAGGGGACTCCCTTATTGTTTGAACACTGAAGCCTACTTTGGAAAAGAGATGAATAATGATGAGATTCTGAAAGAATTCCCTCAGCTAAAGGATACTCCTCAACAAAGTAATCTTCTCATAAGTGACACCACTGATGTTAAGATGGACCCTCGCAATAAAGAGAAAGTTATTAAAATTGGAAAATGTTTGGATGAAGAGGAACAAAAACAATATGAAGATTTATTGCATGAATTCCACGAGATCTTTGCTTGGACATACTCTGACATGCCTGGTATAGATCCTAAGATTGTTACTCATAACATTGTCTTAGTTCCTGATGCTAAGCCTGTGAAACAAAAGATTCGAAAAATGAATCCTAAGGTGGCTTTGCTTGTTAAGGCTGAGTTTGAAAAGTTATTGGAGGCTGGATTTATCCGCCCTATTGATTATTCCCCATGGATTTCAAATATTGTCGCTGTGGCTAAACCAGATAACAAAACAAGAATGTGTACCGACTTTCGAGATCTAAATAAGGCTTCTTTAAAAGATGATTTTCCTCTTCCAAACATTGACATGATAGTTGATTCTATGGCAGGACATGCCTTGTTATCCTTCATGGATGGTTTTGCAGGATACAATCAAATTTTTATTAACCCTCAAGATCAATTCAAAACCGCTTTCACCACTCCTTGGGGTACGTTTTGTTGGATAATGATGCCTTTTGGACTTAAAAATGCTGGTGCACCTTATCAACGAGCGATGACCCTTATCTTTCATGATTATATGCATAAGATTTTAGAGGATTATGTTGATGACATTTTAGCCAAATCCTTTCTTCGCATGGATCATATTAAAATCCTTCGTCAAATCTTTGAAAGAATTCCTAAATATCACATGCGCTTGAATCCCCGAAAATGTGTTTTTGGTGTGGATAGTGGAAAACTATTAGGATTCATAGTTTCGCATCGTGGGATTGAGGTGGACACTAAGAAAATAGATGTTATTGTCAACATGCCACCTCCTAGAAATGTGTCTCAACTTAAAAGCTTACAAGGAAAGATTCAAGCCATTCGTAGGTTCGTGTCTCAACTTGCGGATCGTACCTTTCCTTTTACTCAACTCCTTAAAAAGGATATCACTTTTCAATGGAATGAGGATTGTCAGCAAGCATTTGAAGATTTAAAAGTGTATTTGGCTAGTCCTCCTATTCTTCAACCTGCCGAACCTTCCAAACCCTTCCTTCTATATACAGCTGCTTCCTCTCATGCTCTTGCAGCATTATTGGCACAACATGATAAAGATGGTAAAGAATGTCTGGTTTATTACATAAGTCATACATTACTCGATTATGAGACCCGATATTCTCTGATAGAAAGACAATGCTTGGGCTTGGTGTTTGCGACTCAGAAATTGAGACATTATCTCTTAAACTCAGAAGTCCACGTCATGGTAAAGTTTGATCCGTTGAAGCTTCTTTTCTCTAAAACTGATTTATCAGGACGCCTAGCTAAGTGGGTTATGATGTTAACTGAGTTTGACCTTAAATTTGTTTCACAAAGAGCAATTAAAGGGCAAGCGTTGACCGATCACCTAGCTGAGGCCCCTTCACCTTTCTCCTTCCCTAACCTTGAGTCTTTTCCTGATGACTTCATTCTTTCTATAGAGAAAGATGAAACTTGGGAGTTATACTTTGATGGCTCTAAGTGTCGTATGGGATCGGGGGCAGGTGTTGTTCTGATTTCTCCTACAAAGAAACCCATTCCCTTATCCTATCATCTAAATTTCCTGTGTACCAATAACATTGCTGAGTATGAGGCTCTTATAGCGGGAATAAAAGCAGCCTTAGCTCTGAACATAAAACACATACATATCTATGGAGATTCACAATTGATTATAAGACAAGTAACAGGAATATATAAAGCAAAACAAGACAAATTATCACAATATAAAGACCTTGCCATCTCTTAATTACAAAACTTTGATTCTTATACCATGGAACCTGTTCCTCGAAAACATAATCGACATGCGGATGCAATGGCATGTGTGGCTTCTCTTGTATCTTTAGAGGACCCTGTGGTTGATCTTAAATTTGTTATTCACAACCTTATTTCTCCAGCTATTGTAGACGATCCTAGTCTGGTAACATGTTGTGACTTTATAGACTCAGATGAATGGTACTCGCATATCATAAGATATTTGACCGATGGTACCTTTCCTGATTCTGCTAATAGAAACACTAGGGCTAGAATCTGCAAACTGTCTGCTAGATATATCATTCTTTCTAATATCCTTTACCGAAGGGGTTATGATGGTCTTCTCCTTCGCTGTCTTAACAAATCAGAAATCCCCGTTGCTCTTTAAGAGGCACATTCAGGTGCCTGTGGGGGGCATTTTGGAGGCAAATCCTTGGTTCATAGATTTCTTCGTATGGGATACTATTGGCAAACTATGCAGAAGGATTATTTTTCATTTGTTAAGAAATGTCATCAATGTCAACAACATAATAATCTGATTCATGCTCCTGCCCAAGAACTCTGTTCTCAAGTAGCTTCTTGGCCTTTTTCCGCATGGGGTTTGGATCTTATTGGTAAAATCTCTCCTCCTTCATCTCAAGGACACACCTTCATTATAACCGCAACAGATTACTTTACGAAGTGGTTAGAAGCTATTCCCCTTCGCTCTACCACTGCTGAAGTGATTTGTCAATTTCTTCTAGAAAACATCATTTCTCAATTCGGGATACCTTCTACTATAATCTCAGATAATGGGACATCATTTAAGAACAAGGACGTGAAGAAATTCCTCGAGATGTATCATATCAAACATCGATTTTCTACACCATACTATCCTCAGTCAAATGGTCAAGCCGAATCATCCAATAAAATAATCAAACAAATTCTTCGAAAAACTGTGAATAAGCATGGTAAGGATTGGAGTAACCAGCTAATATATGCTCTTTGGGCCTACCGAACGAGTGTGCGAATTGCTACGGGAACTTCTCCTTATAATCTTGTTTATGGTGCTGATGCTATTATGCCTTTGGAGCTAGAGATTCCATCACTTAGGGTTTCTCTCAAAGGTATAGTAGATGGTGACTCTTATAGAGAACAACGACTTCAACAGCTTGAGATGCTTGATGAATAGCGTATAAATGCTCTTGAGCATATTCAAGCGTATCACAAAACTCTACAACGAAGCTATAATGATAAGGTTATTCAACGTTCCTTCTCAGTAGGTGACTTAGTCCTTTATGAGAATCAGTGCAATGTGAATGCCTTACCTGCAGAAAAGGGAAAATTTAGTCCTAATTGGCTTGGACCATATATCGTTGTTAAGGATTATGGATCAGGTGCTTACAAAATAGCGGATGTAGACGGTATGCCTCTTAAAGAACCTATAAATGCTATGCACTTGCGTAGATATTATGCTTAATTCTTCATTCCTTATTTATCTTCTTTTCAGTTCTTCAACATTGGGTAATATGTTAGTATCTCCTAATTAGAGAAAAATAGAATTAAATGTTATGATGTTTAATCTATATTGCTTCATTCTTGACAAGCGTGTTTCCTTACTTCATTGTTTGTCTTGAATTCATTTATGTAAGTTGTAAAAGATTTACATTTCCATTATGCTAGCATATTATACAGTGTCTTTATGTGTTAAGTAGAATCGTATCATGTTGTGTTTAAGTTCAAAATTAAATCACGTTAGTTATATGATTCTTAGACTTAATGCATATTTCTTCCCTATCATCAATGTAGTACTTGATTAAATTAAGTCACACATGTATCAATTTAATCATGGTGCATTGAGAAATAAATCACATGGAAATTAAATTTTGAACATACATGTACATTTACCAAATGTATTAGATTTAATCAAAGCAAAATATACATTGTTTTAAGCATTAAAGATAACACATTTGAGACAAAAGAGAAGCATGTATATATACAAAGATATATGTGGATCGTATACAAATATAGGTCACTATACATCCAAAATATGACCTCTCCTACATCATAAAATCATCTCCTATCTCTAGGACTAGTGGCTGGAGAGTGTCGACTGGACGCTCCCTCCTGATCTGGCCATGAAGGTGAACCCATGGGTGTGTAGCACGATACAGACCGTGAGTGACTCTGAGAGGAACTCCTACGGTCCCTATCAATAAGGATCGTGCGATAGGTGGTAGCCTTGGCCTGAGCTGCTGCTAGATCTCGCCGCGCCTGCTAAAGGTCCTCTGATAAGACTCTCTCTCTCTCCCTCCATATGTCTACATGTACTCGGAATGGGGAAAACAAGTCCTCATGCCGACCCGAGTTCCCCTGAGGCCTATAGGCAATCTGTGAGGAACTGGGGATCTATGCTGTCATGGAAATGTCTGTCACTGCCTGCTGAATCAGGGAATGCCACTCCTGCACATTAGCTGTGGCAGTAGAATAGATTTTTGTATTAGTACCATTCTATATCATCAAAAAATTAATAATCAATTGAAACCTACTATACCTGGGTCTCCCTCACGCTAGTAGGGATCATGATACGGTAGCATCTGTGATTGGGATCTACTAGGCTCCCCTCGCTCGACTAATCTGTGCACGATGGGTGTAGGCTGGACGGTACTAGGAACAAGTCTCTGTATCGCCTCATGTTCCCCTTGTTGGCGAATAAGAGGATGATCCAGAGCTATGGTATCATCCTCTGAATGGTGAGGAGCTGCATCTGACTCCTCCTCATCATCTCTATCCTCATCTGCATCCTCATCCTCATCTGCATCCTCGTTCTCCTCATCATCAGTTCTCTCCTCCTCGTCCTCATCTCTATCTGTGTCCTCCTCGTCCTCGGCATTGGGCTGATCGCCTGTAGGTGGATCAGGATCTCCAACCTCCTCATAACCCTCTCCCTCCTCTGGCTCCTCTGACCTGGATCCCTAGTCCTCATCTCGGTCTCCATGTCTCCATGGGCCTAGATGGCCTGTCGGGTGATCCGGTGGAAAGATAGGACCTGGATATGATCTCATAAACCATGAGACATACCTGCGCTGTGCTCCAGGATCTGCAGAATAATCAGTGACTACATCCTGATCAGATCCCTCTATATCTGTAGTCTCGATGTCATCTATCGTCGGTCTCGCTACTGCTCTAGGTCTTGGAAGGACCCGTGAGTGTCGAGTATAGATGGGCACATCGGCTGGAACACACTGCTCTAGCCTAAACTGCCTCTGTACTCGGTCAAAGTAGAAAGGGACTATGATGTGTGAATATCATCCCTGGAGTAGGCGGTTCCTCTGTAAGCATGCTAACTGTCTCTCCATCCCATCCCATCTGTGCATCCGCAGGTAAGGTCTCCACACTGTCACCTTGATTGTCAGTCTATCAAAAATCACTCTCCAATATAACAGATCTCCAAATCTCCACTCACTGGTAAGTGGATAAGCAAACACCCTAGGTCACTCGCTAGCCGTACTCAATGGAAAGCCAACAGGCCTGGTGCATGTGAAGTGCTCTAAAATCCATACCTGCAGAAGTGTGCATGTCATCAAACTGCAACCCTGTCCAAATACATACTCCTCAAGGTCGTGATAGAGATGTGCAAGCATACTCCGACCCCAAGCATACACTCTCCTATGTCTCTCCATCACTCTGATGCACCATGTGAGACCCCCATGCATGTGCGTACCTCACCCATTAGGGCAGACGGCTAGTGCTATGATGGCTATCATAAGGCATCTCAGAAGGGGTACCTCCCGTGTAGGATGTAAGAGCCAGCTAACCATGATGGGACCTCTCCTCTCGCTCGGCATGACTCTCCCTATGCAATATACCTTCTCCCTCTAATGATCCTCCATTGACCGATCGGTCGCATATGTAACAGTCGCTCCTTTGATAGGAAGACGAAGTATACGGTACACATCCTCAAGTGTAACCGTCAGCTCCCCTACTAGAAGATGAAATGTGCATGTGTCAGGATCCCATCGCTCCATCAATGCCATCAGCATTGCAGGATGGAACCGAATGGCTCACATGAGGATCACATACCATAATCCCATGATCAATAATGTGTCTCTCTCTGCCTGAGTTAGCCGCGGAATCTTATCTCGCAAACTGCGAAGAATATGTCCCGCTGTATGCTCTGTCATGTACGGGAGGCTCTGCAACACAAAAACATAACTGTAATCAGTACTCGATCATCAAAATCGCTCATGCAAACTGTCGAACATCATATGCCAAGCCCTGATTGGGACCATGGCGCCCTGTCAGGGACCATGGCGCCCTGGCTGGGACCATGGCGCCCTGTCACGGACCATGGCGCCCTGAGGGGACCATGGCACCCTATCAGGGACCATGGCACCCTGGGGGGACCAGGGCACCCCACAGGGACCATGGTGCCCTGGGGGGACCATGGCGCCCTAGGTGGGGCCCAGGTCAGCCTTCAGGGCCAGCAAACGATCACAGAAAAGTCAAAATGCGGAAAATCAAAAGTCAAATGTTCAGTCAACTCACCTCATCCAGTGGCTCGTCGTCAATCACGTCTTGGCACAGGATCTCAACCCTCGTGGGATGCTCCGGTCATCATGAAGGCATGATGATGGCTATGTGGGCTCTGCTACAATGAACAGTATTCAGAAAACAACAAAGTGACAAATGCAAATGTCTCTTTCAAGGTATATACTTTCATTTCTTTATCTTTACCTTTCAAACCCTAATTTTCCTCTGTCACTGATTTCATCATAAATTGAGTTTGGGAGATGCGATTTTCAAACCGTTTGTTGCGTAGGAATCATATTTTCATTCCCCTACTCTCAGGATGTTCCAAAAAGTGCTCTGATGAAGCCTATTTAGTGAACGTCCCTCATCAATGCTCTCCTTCATCAAAGTAGGAAAAAAGATCTCTGTTAATTCTACCAGTCTGATGCCATGCTCCAACTGTCTAAGTTTCTACCAGTGAGGGTATAACTCCAAGCTTCTCTCTTAGATATTCAAAAGTTTCCTTAGGCAAAGGCTTAGTAAATATATCTACAATCTGCTCTTTAGTATTTACATAAACCAATTTCACTTCTTTTTCTTCAACATTCTCTTTCAGAAAATTGAATTTGATAGAAACATGTTTAGTTTTAGAGTGAAATACCAGATTCTTTGATATATCAATTGCTACCATATTATCACAGTAAATCGTTATAGGTTCTTTGCACTTTACTTTTATGTCTTTCAACATTTTCTTAAACCATAATACCTGTGTACAATTAGTTACTGTTGCAACATATTCTGATTCTGATGTTGATAGTGATGTACAACTTTGTTTCTTTCTCAACCATGAAATTAGTTCGTTGCCAAGAAAAAATGCTCCGTCGGTGGTGCTTTTTCTGTCATCTACATTTCCTACCCAATTTGCATCTATGTATGCACATAAATAAAAAATTTCATCTTTAGGATATGATAAGCCAAGATTTGTTGTGCCTTGTAGGTACCAGAAAATCCTTTTTACTGCTGATTCATGATTTTCCTTAGGATTACTCTGAAATCTTGAAACAATACATACTACATTCATAATATCAGGTCTTGTTTGTGTCAAATATAGTAAACCTCCTATCATAGATTTGTATCTTGTCGGATTAACAGGTGTTGATTCATCCTTCAATGATAGTTTATCAGTTGTAGTCATAGTTGTGCTTACTGGTTTAGAGTTTTCCATGCCAAATTTCTTTAGTAATTCCTTCAAGTACTTTGATTGATTTATGAATATACCTTTATCAGTCTGTGAAATCTGTAATCCTAAAAAGAATTTTATCTCTCCAATCATAGACATTTCAAATTCTTCCTGCATCTTATTAGAAAAGTCTTTACACAATCAATCTTCTCCTCAAAAAATGATATCATCAACAAAAACTTCAATAACCATGATGTCATCATTAGTCACTTTGTATTATAAGTTGTTGTTAGCATTACCTTTAGTGTAACCAAGTTTCAAAAGATATTTGTCCAATCTATCATACCAAGCTCTAGGAGCTTGCTTCAATCGATATAAAGATTTCCTTAACCTGCAAACCATATCTTTGTCATCTATGAAAGTGTTCAATATAAACTTCCTCTTCAAGATCATCATTTAGAAATGCACATTTAATATTAATTTGATATACTTTATAGTTCTTGTGTGCTGCAAAAGCTAAGAATAATCTGAATGCCTCATTTCTAGCTACCAGTGCAAAGGTTTCATTGTAATCAATTCATTCTTTCTATGAATATCCCTTACACACTAATCTTTCTTTGTTTCTGATTACCTTACCATCTTCATTAAGTTTATTTCTGAATACCCATTTAGTTCCAATTACATTTTTTTTTTTAGGTCGGGGAACCAATATCCACGTGTTATTCTTTTCAATTTGTTCTAATTCATCTTCCATAGCCTTAATCCCATGTTTATCTTCAAATGCCTCATTAATAGTTGCTGGTTCAATTTGAGAAATTAGATATACCTCTTCATTTGCCAGTCTTCCTCTAGTCATAACCCCTTGATACTTATTCCGAATTATCTAACTTTCAAAGTGATTCAATCTTACATACCTGGGTGTATTCACTTGCTGCTGTTCTTCAGTCACTGTGGAATTCTCAGATGATGCCAGTGTGACTAGATCAACACTCTATACTGGTGTACTCATTTTAGGTTCATTTTTTATTATCTCGACTATCATTTCAGAGTCTATAGACCTTCTAAACTGTTCACTAATCTTCACATTTGCACTTTCAATGATTTTCTACCATCTCTTATTAGAACATCTATATGCCTTGCTCTTAGATGAATAACTAATAAATATTCCTTCATCACTTCTAGGATCAAATTTGCCGATATAATCATCTCTCCTAATATAACATTTTCTTCCAAATATTCTAAAATATTTAAGAGTAGGAGTATTACCAAAACATAGTTCATGAGGGGTCTTACTGGTTTCACCTTTGATGTGAACTCTGTTGAATGTATACACAACAATATTCATAGCTTCTCTCCAATACACATGAGGTAGGTTTGCTTCTAATATCATGCTTCTAGCTGCATCAAAAATAGTTTTGTTCTTCCTTTCCACAACTCCATTTTGCTGGGGTGTCTATGGTGCTGATAATTGTCCTCTGATTCCATTCACTTCACAAAATGTATTAAATTCCTTAGATGTGAATCCACCTCCTTGATTTGATCTCAAACATTTGATTTTCTTACCGGTTTCATTCTCTACCATTACTTTGAATAGTTTGAATTTCCCAAAAGCTTCTGATTTCTCCCTGAGAAAAGTAACCCAAGACATTCTAGAATAATCATCAATGATTAGCATAAAATATCTATCTCCTTCTAAACTTCTATTTCTTGCTGGACCACATAAATCAGTATGAATTAAGTGTAACGTCATAAATTGTACGCACTTGCTAAAGCGGTACAATTTAACACCTAGTTTAGCACCCGCCTTAGTGCATTTTACATTTTGCATTGCATTGCTCCTTTAGCACTTAATTAATCAAATTAATTAGGTCTAAGGTCCTATTTCATCATCCTTCACATCATAAAGTCGGGCCCTTTCGTTAAAGTGTGCCCCTTTTCATTTTATTCCTCCAATACATCATCTAATCAAAAACCCTAATTAAGTCCTATTTCGAACTTGGGGGCTTGATTTCGGGGGTCAAAACATCTCGAAATCACCTGTAACTTCGGGATTCTCTCTAAAATCATCATATCTGATGGCCCTGAAAATTTGGTGAAAAGTTGTCAAGACCGTGGCGCCCGGAGTGCACACGGTCCCGGACATTTTTCTCGAAATTTTAGGAGCGCGATCCAATCATAAAATAAATCTTAACCCCAAGAAATTGGCGGGATATTCAATCTCTAGGTCGGCCAAAAGATGAAATTACGACCTAGGGTTTCATGCATAAGAGCTCTCTTTCTTCATTTGAAAGGATCGGATTTTTGTTTCCAGGAACCTCATATGCAGTGAAAGAGAAGATCTTTGAAGACTTCAACATCTTACAACATCCCTCTATCAAGCATTTATCAATTCCATTCATCCATTTAGGGCTTGGAAGACATAGAAGAACAATAGGAGATTACCGACTGAAGATTGGCTTGTACCTCTCCCTTGAGGGTTGGGTATGATTTCATGTTGTTTTCATGTCTTTGCATAAGCTTCAATATCTCATTTATTCATGCTTTAGATCACTTTGCATCTTGATTTAGAGCATTTACATTATCAGTTACAAGCAATTAGGGTTTACTTTCTAGGTTGCTCTAGTTTGCTTTCTTGCATTTTAGGACCTTGCACACACACTAGGTCTGCACACACAATACATTTTACAAAAAAACTTGGCTATTCGTGGAGGTGGAAATCACCGAAGTGGGGGTTTGACTAAGGCAAAACCCTATATAGCCGCCCATACCCCCTTTTTCAGATATAAGTGCAGGTTTCAGGACTCGGACGACGCCGCAGGATACAGATCCGGAGAGAATAGGTCGAGACAACACTCTGCATCAAATTGCAGAGAAAAAGACTGGGACAGGGGCGTTGGGCACCTTGGTCCTACCAGGATAGGGGTGCTAGGTGCCCTGGTCCCTGGGACAGAGGCGCTGGGCACCCTGGTCCTCCGGATAGACAGCATTTTTGACATTTTCCGACAGTGTTCCAGAGTGCAAAAGAGGAGTTTCCGGAGAAGTTTCAGGTGCAGAATCAGGACAGTGGCGCCCGCGCCCCTGTCCTGAACATTTTCAGTCTGATTTTGACTTCGGGTACGCATTTGCATTCTTGTTTTATCCTTGTGTTTACAGCTTTCCATTGTCTAGGTTCAATTCTGCAATCTTGTTGTTAGTTCATACTTGCATTTTAGGGTTAGGAATTGCACTTGCATAATCTTACCTCTCAATTACAACAAAGGAATAGAAACCCTAATAGGTAGCCCATGGCTCTCTCTTTCAAAAAAATAAGTAGCCAATTGTGCGATACCTCTAGGC
Source organism: Cryptomeria japonica (assembly GCF_030272615.1). Lineage (NCBI taxonomy): Eukaryota > Viridiplantae > Streptophyta > Pinopsida > Cupressales > Cupressaceae > Cryptomeria > Cryptomeria japonica. Next base: position 585,375,434 of record NC_081412.1, read on the forward strand.
TCTTTCGTATTCCGTAATGTGTGACAAGAGGTAGGATTAGGGCATGATAACCTAGTCTCGCTTTTTCACCCACACATTTTGGTGAACCCGACGTGAATCTATCATTGCTTCTTCTTGCATTGCATTTGTTAGATCTAGATCTATATTTAGTGTGTTTTCATTTCATTTTCATTAGAAAGAAAAAAAAAAGAGAGAGTGTTCCTTTTGCATTGTGTGTTTAAATTTTATGCAACCTTTTATTTCAGAATGTCAGACTTTTATTTGCAAAATGTTCATGCTTATGATGATTATTATGAGTATAGCCAAGATGAATTAGATGAAGCTTTAGATGATTTTTTGAACCCTAAAGATACCAAACCTTCATTCTACCAAAAACTCATAAACCTTGTTACTATGCCATTTCATTGCAATGAGAAAGATAAGGTGAATGAGTCCTCTCAAGGGTACATTCCTATCAACTCTTCTACTAAATCTTGTAACATGGTTGTTTTCAACAATCCCCTCTATGAGGAGATGTCTCCTTTTGAATCAAAAGATAAACCTTTTAATAGATATGATCATGCTTTGTTGGATGATGCTCTTGATGACTTTGTGGCTTTATCAAAATCTTTAAACAAGAACAAGACTTCTAAATTAGTTAACATGATAAACTTGAATGAGCATAAAAAGCCTCTCTTTGAAGTCCAAGGAGCTTATCCTTCTCCCACATTTCAAGTTCCTAAATCACCTCTCCTTACTATCCAAGGAGGGTATGATCATGATTCCTTTCGTACTCTGAATAAACCAATCATCATTGTGCAAGGAAGAAAACCTATAAGTCCTTATAGTTATGCCAAGCAAATAACTAGAGAGAGTTATCATGCGGTTGCCCATACTTATCATACTAGAAATAATAGGCAGCCTAGTCCTTCTCCTATTATCCCAGTTTCTCTTCCGAATCCTCAATCGATTCTTCCACAAGCTCCCCGTATTTCGCAAGTTCTTAGTAAGGAATATGATCTCATAGAACAACTTAAAGCTACCCCTACTAAGATATCCCTTTGGGATTTGATTCAAACTTCTTCCGCTCATCATGGAATGTTACAAGATGCCTTGAAAGATTTGAATGTTCCTCCACCGAATACATCTAGTAATATAGCATCTTTGGTTAACTCTGTGATGAATCCTAAAGCTCAAATTGTGTTTACCCAAGATGAGTTGCCTACTAGTGAAATCCAACAACAATATGATCCCTTTATGATTGTGGTTATCATGAAAGACACTGCTATAAGACGAACACTAGTGGTTAATGGCTCTGGTCTCAATGTGTGTAGCATTAATCTTTTGCATAAGATGAATGTGGATACATCCTTAATTGAACCGGACTCTCGTCCTATTCGAGGCTTTGATAATGTGGCTAAAACTTCATTAGGTACTATCACCTTATCCATCACAGTGGGGCTTGTTACTTTGCCTACACCTATCCATGTTATGTCGGGAAATCTAACGTACAACTTGCTACTAGGGAGACCTTGGATTCACAGTATGCAAGCTGTCCCCTCTACATTGCATAGACAAGTTAAATTTATTTATAACAATAAGACATATACCTTGATAGGTGATACTAATTTTCAAGCATGTTTGCAAACATCTACTTCCAAGGGGGGTTCTTCTAAGTCGTCCTCATCTAGTGATGACTCTTTAAATAAGATACCTATCGGTGAATCCTTGCTCTCCGATGATCAAAATTCTTCGGATGAGTCTAGAGCTCTTGAAGAAGATTCTTCTCGACTTGAAACTACACATAAGAAGGATTTTGATCCTGGGAAGATCCTTGAAGAAGACGATTGGGGATCTCTTGATTTTAATCCCACCTTTGTAGGTGAATATAAGGTTCCTTCTAGAGAGCTTAAAGTTGAAAAGAAGGAAGAAGCTAAAAAACAATCAATCTTACCCGAACCTATGAGTAATAATTTTGTGGCCGCTTCTCAAACTTCTTCTCCTCACACCTCTAATTATGAAGAGTTTGATTCTTTGTCTTATGAAAAACCACCTTCTCTTCCTTAAATGGCTGATCGTTATGGTCGTGGTTTTCGCATTTTTGCTAAGCATGGGTATCATGGAAATGGTTGTGGTGCTCATGAACAAGGGATAAAAGTTCCTCTAGAGACTAATTTTCACAGTTATCCCTTTGGACTTGGCTATAATCCCTGCAAGCGCACTAAAGCTTCTAAAAGACCATACATTAGTGTTAATGTTATTTCTACATCTCTATCAATGCAACACCCTGAGTATATTGATGGGGATCCTTCGTGTGCTTGTGCTTTTGACGTTTTCCCTACTGATGATGCTTTAGCTGAATTTTTAGGAGCATATGACACTCTTCCTCGTTATCATCACAATAGGGAACTCCCTTATTGTTTGAACACTGAAGCCTACTTTGGAAAACAGACGAATAATGATGAGATTGTGAAAGAATTCCCTCAGCTAAAGGATACTCCTCAACAAAGTAATCTTGTCATAAGTGACACCACTGATGTTAAGATGGACCCTTGCAATAAAGAGAAAGTTATTAAAATTGGAAAATGTTTGGATGAAGAGGAACAAAAACAATATGAAGATTTATTGCATGAATTCCACGAGATCTTTGCTTGGACATACTCTGACATGCCTGGTATAGATCCTAAGATTGTTACTCATAACATTGTCTTAGTTCCTGATGCTAAGCCTGTGAAACAAAAGATTCGAAAAATGAATCCTAAGGTGGCTCTGCTTGTTAAGGCTGAGATTGAAAAGGTATTGGAGGCTGGATTTATCTGCGCTATTGATTATTCCCCATGGATTTCAAATATTGTCTCTGTGGCTAAACCAGATAACAAAATAAGAATGTGTACCGACTTTCGGGATCTAATTAAGGCTTCTTTAAAAGATGATTTTCCTCTTCCAAACATTGACATGATAGTTGATTCTACGGCAGGACATGCCTTGTTATCCTTCATGGATGGTTTTTCAGGATACAATCAAATTTTTATTAACCCTCAAGATCAATTCAAAACCGCTTTCACCACTCCTTGCGGTACGTTTTGTTGGATAATGATGCCTTTTGGACTTAAAAATGCCAGTGCAACTTATCAACGAGCGATGACCCTTATCTTTCATGATTATATGCATAAGATTTTAGAGGATTATGTTGATGACATTTTAGCCAAATCCTTTCTTCGCATGGATCATATTAAAATCCTTCGTCAAATCTTTGAAAGAATTCCTAAATATCACATGCGCTTGAATCCCCGAAAATGTGTTTTTGGTGTGGATAGTGGAAAACTATTAGGATTCATAGTTTCGCATCGTGGGATTGAGGTGGACACTAAGAAAATAGATGTTATTGTCAACATGCCACCTCCTAGAAATGTGTCTCAACTTAAAAGCTTACAAGGAAAGATTCAAGCCATTCGTAGGTTCGTGTCTCAACTTGCGGATCGTACCTTTCCTTTTACTCAACTCCTTAAAAAGGATATCACTTTTCAATGGAATGAGGATTGTCAGCAAGCATTTGAAGATTTAAAAGTGTATTTGGCTAGTCCTCCTATTCTTCAACCTGCCGAACCTTCCAAACCCTTCCTTCTGTATACAGCTACTTCCTCTCATGCTCTTGCAGCATTATTGGCACAACATGATAAAGATGGTAAAGAATGTCTGGTTTATTACATAAGTCGTACCTTACTCGATTATGAGACCCGATATTCTGCGATAGAAAGACAATGCTTGGCCTTGGTGTTTGTGACTCAGAAATTGAGACATTATCTCTTAAACTCAGAAGTCCACGTCATGGTAAAGTTTGATCCGTTGAAGCATCTTTTCTCTAAAACTGATTTATCAGGAGGCCTAGCTAAGTGGGTTATGATGTTAACTGAATTTGACCTTAAATTTGTTTCACAAAGAGCAATTAAAGGGCAAGTGTTGACCGATCACCTAGCTGAGGCCCCTTCACCTTTCTCCTTCCCTAACCCTGAGTCTTTTCCTGATGACTTCATTCTTTCTATAGAGAAAGATGAAACTTGGGAGTTATACTTTGATGGCTCTAAGTGTCGTACGGGATCGGGGGCAGGTGTTGTTCTGATTTCTCCTACAAAGAAACCCATTCCCTTATCCTATCGTCTAAATTTCTTGTGTACCAATAACATTGCTGAGTATGAGGCTCTTATAGCGGGAATAAAAGCAGCCTTAGCTCTGAACATAAAACACATACATATCTATGGAGATTCGCAATTGATTATAAGACAAGTAACAGGAATATATAAAGCAAAACAAGATAAATTATCACAATATAAAGACCTTGCCATCTCTTTATTACAAAAATTTGATTCTTATACCATGGAACCTGTTCCTCGAAAAGATAATCGACATGCGGATGCAATGGCATGTGTGGCTTCTCTTGTATCTTTAGAGGACCCTGTGGTTGATCTTAAATTTGTTATTCACAACCTTATTTCTCCAGCTATTGTAGACGATCCTAGTCTGGTAACATGTTGTGACTTTATAGACTCAGATGAATGGTACTCGCATATCATAAGATATTTGACCGATGGTACCTTTCCTGATTCTTCTAATAGAAACACTAGGGCTAGAATCCGCAAGCTGTCTGCTAGATATATCATTCTTTCTAATATCCTTTACCGAAGGGGTTATGATGGTCTTCTCCTTCGCTGTCTTAACAAATCAGAAATCCCCGTTGCTCTTGAAGAGGCACATTTAGGTGCCCGTGGGGGGCATTTTGGAGCCAAATCCTTGGTTCATAGATTGCTTCGTATGGGATACTATTGGAAAACTATGCAGAAGGATTCTTTTTCATTTGTTAAGAAATGTCATCAATGTCAACAACATAATAATCTGATTCATGCTCCTGCCCAAGAACTCCGTTCTCAAGTAGCTTCTTGGCCTTTTTCCGCATGGGGTTTGGATCTTATTGGTAAAATCTCTCCTCCTTCATCTCAAGGACACACCTTCATTATAACCGCAACAGATTACTTTACGAAGTGGGTAGAATCTATTCCCCTTCGCTCTACCACTGCTGAAGTGATTTGTTAATTTCTTCTAGAAAACATCATTTCTCGATTCTTGATACCTTCTACTATAATCTCAGATAATGGGACATCATTTAAGAACAAGGACGTGAAGAAATTCCTCGAGAAGTATCATATCAAACATCGATTTTCTACACCATACTATCCTCAGTCAAATGGTCAAGCCGAATCATCCAATAAAATAATCAAACAAATTCTTCGCAAAACTGTGAATAAGCATGGTAAGGATTGGAGTAACCAGCTAATCTATGCTCTTTGGGCCTACTGAACGAGTGTGCGAATTGCTACGGGAACTTCTCCTTATAATCTTGTTTATGGTGCTGATGCTATTATGCCTTTAGAGCTAGAGATTCCATCACTTAGGGTTTCTCTCAAAGGTATAGTAGATGGTGACTCTTATAGAGAACAACGACTTCAACAGCTTGAGATGCTTGATAAACAGCGTATAAATGCTCTTGAGTATATTCAAGCGTATCACAAAACTCTACAATGAAGCTATAATGATAAGGTTATTCAACGTTCGTTCTCAGTAGGTGACTTAGTCCTTTATGAGAATCAGTGCAATGTGAATGCCTTACTTGCAGAAAAGGGAAAATTTAGTCCTAATTGGCTTGGACCATATATCATTATTGAGGATTATGGATCAGGTGCTTGCAAAATAGCGGATGTAGACGGTATGCCTCTTAAAGAACCTATAAATGCTATGCACTTGCGTAGATATTATGCTTAATTCTTCATTCCTTATTTATCTTCTTTTTAGTTCTTCAACATTGGGTAATATGTTAGTATCTCCTAATTAGAGAAAAATAGAATTAAATGTGATGATGTTTAATCTATATTGCTTCGTTCTTGACAAGCGTGTTTCCTTACTTCATAGTTTGTCTTGAATTCATTTATGTAAGTTGTAAGAGATTTACATTTCCATTATGCTAGCATATTATACAGTGTCTTTATGTGTTAAGTAGAATCGTATCATGTTGTGTTTAAGTTCAAAATTAAATCATGTTAGTTATATGATTCTTAGACTTAATGCATATTTCTTCCCTATCATCAATCTAGTACTTGATTAAATTAAGACACACATGTATCAATTTAATCATGGTGCATTGAGAAATCAATCGCATGGAAATTAAATTCTGAACATACATGTACATTTACCAAATGTATTAGATTTAATCAAAGCAAAATATACATTGTTTTAAGCATTAAAGATAACACATTTGAGACAAAAGAGAAGCATGTATATATACATATATATATGTGGATTGTATACAAATATAGGTCACTATACATCCAAAATGTGACCTCTCCTACATCATAAAATCATCTCCTATCTCTAGGACTAGTGGCTGGAGAGTGTCGACTGGACACTCCCTCCTGATCTGGCCATGAAGGTGGACCCATGGGTGTGTAGCACGATACAGACCATGAGTGACTCCGAGAGGAACTCCTACGATCCCTATCCATAAGGATCGCGTGATAGGTGGTAGCCTCGGCTTGAGCTGCTGCTAGATCTCGCCGCGCCTGCTGAAGGTCCTCTGATAAGACTCTCTCTCTCTCCCTCCATATGTCTACCTATACTCAGAATGGGGAAAACAAGTCCTCATGCCGACCCGAGTTCCCCTGAGGCCTATAGGCAATCTGTGAGGAACTGGGGATCTATGCTGTCATGGAAATGTCTGTCACTGCCTGCTGAATCAGGGAACGCCACTCCTGCACATTAGCTGTGGCAGTAGAATAGATTTTTGTATTAGTACCATTCTATATCATCAAAACATTAATAATCAATTTAAACCTACTATACCTGGGTCTCCCTCACGCCAGTAGGGATCATGATACGGTAGCATCTGTGATTGGGATCTACTAGGCTCCCCTTGCTCGACTAATCTGTGCACGATGGGTGTAGGCTGGATGGTACTAGGAACAGGTCTCCGTATCGCCTCATGTTCCCCCTGTTGGGGAATAAGAGGAGGATCCAGAGCTATGGTATCATCCCCTAAATGGTGAGGAGCTACATCTGACTCCTCCTCATCATCTCTATCCTCATCTGCATCCTCATCCTCATCTGCATCCTCATTCTCCTCATCATCAAATCTCTCCTCCTCGTCCTCATCTCTATCTGTGTCCTCCTCCTCCTCGACGTTGGGCTGATCGCCTGTAGGTGGATCAGGATGTCTAGCCTCCTCATAACCCTCTCCCTCCTTTGGCTCCTCTGACCTGGATCCCTAGTCCTCATCTCGGTCTCCATGTCTCCATGGGCCTGGATGGCTTATCGGGTGATCTGGTGGAAAGATAGGACCTGGATATGATCTCATAAACCATGAGACATACCTGTGCTGTGCTCCAGGCTCTGCAGAATAATCAGTGACTACATCCTGATCAGATCCCTCTATATCTGTAGTCTCGATGTCATCTATCATCGGTCTCGCTACTGCTCTAGGTCTGGGCAGGACCCGTGAGTGTCGAGTATAGATGGGCACATCGGCTGGAACACACTGCTCTAGCCTGAACTGCCTCCGTACTCGGTCAAAGTAGAAAGGGACTATGATGTGTGAATATCATCCCTGCAGTAGGCGGTTCCTCTGTAAGCATGCTAACTGTCTCTCCATCCCATCCCATCTGTGCATCCGCAGGTAAGGTCTCCACACTGTCACCTTGACTGTCAGTCTATCAAAAATCACTCTCCAATATAACAAATCTCCAAATCTCCACTCGCTGGTAAGTGGATAAGAAAACACCCTAGGTCACTCGCTAGCCGTACTCAGCGGAAAGCCAACAGGCCTAGTGCATGTGAAGTGCTCTAAAATCCATACCTGCAAAAGTGTGCATGTCATCAAACTGCAACCCTGTCCAAATACATACTCCTCAAGGTTGTGATAGAGATGTGCAAGCATACTCCGACCCCAAGCATACACTCTCCTGTGTCTCTCCATCGCTCTGATGCACCATGTGAGACCCCCATGCATGTGCGTACCTCGCCCATTAGGGCAGACGGCTAGTGCTATGATGGCGATCATAAGGCGTCTCAGAAGGGGTACCTCCTCTGTAGGATGTAAGAGTCAGCTGACCATGATGCGACCTCTCGTCTCGCTCGACATGACTCTCCCTATGCAATATACCTTCTCCCTCTAATGATCCTCCGCTGACCGATCGATCGCATATGTAACAGTCGCTCCTCTGATAGGAAGACGAAGTATACGGTACACATCCTCAAGTGTAACCGTCAGCTCCCCTACTAGAAGATGAAATGTGCATGTGTCAGGATCCCATCGCTCCATCAATGCCATCAGCATTGTGGGATGGAACCGAATGGCTGGCATGAGGATCACATACCATAATCCCATGATCGATAATGTGTCTCTCTCTGCTTGAGTCAGCTGCGGAATCTGATCTCGCAAACTGCGAAGAATATGTCCCGCTGTATGCTCTCTCATGTATGGGAGGCCCTGCAACACAAAAACATAACTGTAATCAGTACTCGATCATCAAAATCGCTCATGCAAACTGTCGAACATCGTATGCCAAGCCCTGATTGGGACCATGGCGCCCTGTCAGGGACCATGGCGCCCTGTCAGGGACCATGGCGCCCTGAGGGGACCATGGTGCCCTGTCAGGGACCATGGCGCCCTGGGGGGACCAGGGCGCCCCACAGGGACCATGGCGCCCTGGGGGGACCATGGCACCCTGGGTGGGGCCCAGGTTAGCCTTCAGGGCCCGCAAACGATCACAAAAAAGTCAAAATGCAGAAAATCAAAAGTCAAATGTTCAGTCAACTCACCTCGTCCAGTGGCTCGTCGTCAATCACGGCCTGGCGCAGGATCTCAACCCTTGTGGGATGCTCCAGTCATCGTGAAGGTATGATGATGGCTATGTGGGCTCTGCTACAATGAACAGTATTCAGAAAACAACAAAGTGACAAATGCAAATGTCTCTTTCAAGGTATATACTTTCATTTCTTTATCTTTACCTTTCAAACCCTAATTTTCCTCTGTCACTCATTTCATCATAAATTGAGTTTGGGAGATGCGATTTTTGAACCGTTTGTTGCATAGGAATTGTATTTTCATTCCCCTACTCTCGGGATGTTCCAAAAAGTGCTCTGATGAAGCCTATTTAGTGAACGTCCCTCATCAATGCTCTCCTTCATAAAGTAGGAAAAAAGATTTCTCTGTTAATTCTACCAGTCTGATGCCATGCTCCAACTGTCTAAGTTTCTACCAGTGAGGGTATAACTCCAAGCTTCTCTCTTAGATATTCAAAAGTTTCCTTAGGCAAAGGCTTAGTAAATATATCTACAATCTGCTCTTTAGTATTTACATAAACCAATTTCACTTCTTTTTCTTCAACATTCTCTTTCAGAAAATTGAATTTGATAGAAACATGTTTAGTTTTAGAGTGAAATACCAGATTCTTTGATATATCAATTTCTACCATATTATCACAGTAAATGATTATAGGTTCTTTGCACTTTACCTTTATGTCTTTCAACATTTTCTTAAACCATAATACCTGTGTACAATTAGTTGCTGTTGCAACATATTCTGATTCTGATGTTGATAGTGATGTACAACTTTGTTTCTTTCTCAACCATGAAATTAGTTCGTTGCCAAGAAAAAATGCTCCGTCGGTGGTGCTTTTTCTGTCATCTACATTTCCTACCCAATTTGCATCTATGTATGCACATAAATAAAAAATTTCATCTTTAGGATATGATAAGCCAAGATTTGTTGTGCCTTGTAGGTACCAGAAAATCCTTTTTACTGCTGATTCATGATTTTCCTTAGGATTACTCTGAAATCTTGAAACAATACATAATACATTCATAATATAAGGTCTTGTTTGTGTCAAATATAGTAAACCTCCTATCATAGATTTGTATCTTGTCGGATTAACAGGTGTTGATTCATCCTTCAATGATAGTTTATCAGTTGTAGTCATAGTTGTGCTTACTGGTTTAGAGTTTTCCATGCCAAATTTCTTTAGTAATTCCTTCAAGTACTTTGATTGATTTATGAATATAGCTTTATCAGTCTATGAAATCTGCAATCCTAAAAAGAATTTTATCTCTCCAATCATAGACATTTCAAATTCTTCCTGCATCTTATTAGAAAAGTCTTTACACAATCAATCTTCTCCTCAAAAAATGATATCATCAACAAAAACTTCAATAACCATGATGTCATCATTAGTCACTTTGTATTATAAGTTGCTGTTAGCATTACCTTTAGTGTAACCAAGTTTCAAAAGATATTTGTCCAATCTATCATACCAAGCTCTAGGAGCTTGCTTCAATCCATATAAAGATTGCCTTAACCTGCAAACCATATCTTTGTCATCTATGAAAGTGTTCAATGTAAACTTCCTCTTCAAGATCATCATTTAGAAATGCACATTTAATATTAATTTGATATACTTTATAGTTCTTGTGTGCTGCAAAAGCTAAGAATAATCTGAATGCCTCATTTCTAGCTACCAGTGCAAAGGTTTCATTGTAATCAATTCATTCTTTCTATGAATATCCCTTACACACTAATCTTTCTTTGTTTTTGATTACCTTACCATCTTCATTAAGTTTATTTTTGAATACCCATTTAGTTCCAATTACATTTTTTTTTTTAGGTCGGGGAACCAATATCCACATGTTATTCTTTTCAATTTGTTCTAATTCATCTTCCATAGCCTTAATCCCATGTTTATCTTCAAATGCCTCATTAATAGTTGCTGGTTCAATTTGAGAAATTAGATATACCTCTTCATTTTCCAGTCTTCCTCTAGTCATAACCCCTTGATACTTATTCCCAATTATCTAACTTTCAAAGTGATTCAAACTTACAAACCTGGGTGTATTCACTTGCTGCTGTTCTTCAGTCACTGTGGAATTCTTAGATGATGCCGGTGTGACTAGATCAACACTCTATACTGGTGTACTCATTTTAGGTTCATTTTTTATTATCTCAACTATCGGTTCAGAGTCTATAGACCTTCTAAACTGTTCATTAATCTTCACATTTGCACTTTCAATGATTTTCTACCATCTCTTATTAGAACATCTATATGCCTTGCTCTTAGATGAATAACTAATAAATATTCCTTCATCACTTCTAGGATCAAATTTGCCAATATAATCATCTCTCCTAATATAACATTTTCTTCCAAATATTCTAAAATATTTAAGAGTAGGAGTATTACCAAAACATAGTTCATGAGGGGTCTTACTAGTTTCACCTTTGATGTGAACTCTGTTGAATGTATAAACAACAATATTCATAGCTTCTCTCCAATACACATGAGGCAGGTTTGCTTCTGATATCATACTTCTAGCTGCATCAAAAATAGTTTTGTTCTTCCTTTCCACAACTCCATTTTACTGGGGTGTCTATGGTGCTGATAATTGTCTTCTGATTCCATTCACTTCACAAAATGTATTAAATTCCTTAGATGTGAATCCACCTCCTTGATTTGATCTCAAACATTTGATTTTCTTACCGGTTTCATTCTCTACCATTACTTTGAATAGTTTGAATTTCCCAAAAGCTTCTGATTTCTCCCTGAGAAAAGTAACCCAAGACATTCTAGAATAATCATCAATGATTAGCATAAAATATCTATCTCCTTCTAAACTTCTATTTCTTGCTGGACCACATAAATCAGTATGAATTAAGTGTAACGTCATAAATTGTACGCACTTGCTAAAGCGGTACAATTTAACACCTAGTTTAGCACCCGCCTTAGTGCATTTTACATTTTGCATTGCATTGCTCCTTTAGCACTTAATTAATCAAATTAATTAGGTCTAAGGTCCTATTTCATCATCCTTCACATCATAAAGTCGGGCCCTTTCGTTAAAGTGTGCCCCTTTTCATTTTATTCCTCCAATACATCATCTAATCAAAAACCCTAATTAAGTCCTATTCCGAACTTGGGGGCTTGATTTCGGGGGTCAAAACATCTCGAAATCACCTGTAACTTCGGGATTCTCTCTAAAATCATCATATCTAACGGCCCTGAAAATTTGGTGAAAAGTTGTCAGGACCGTGGCGCCCGGAGTGCACACGGTCCCAGACATTTTTCCCAAAATTTTAGGAGCGCGATCCAATCATAAAATAAAGCTTAACCCCAAGAAATTGGCGGGATATTCAATCTCTAGGTCGGCCAAAAGATGAAATTGCGACCTAGGGTTTCATACATAAGAGCTCTCTTTCTTCATTTGAAAGGATCGGATTTTTGTTTCCAGGAACCTCATATGCAGCGAAAGAGCAGATCTTTGAAGACTTCAACATCTTACAACATCCCTCTATCAAGCATTTATCAATTCCATTCATCCATTTAGGGCTTGGAAGACATTGAAGAACAATAGGAGATTACCGACTGAAGATTGGCTTGTACCTCTCCCTTGAGGGTTGGGTATGATTTCATGTTGTTTTCATGTCTTTGCATAAGCTTCAATATCTCATTTATTCATGCTTTAGATCACTTTGCATCTTGATTTAGAGAATTTACATTATCATTTACAAGCAATTAGGGTTTACTTTCTAGGTTGCTCTAGTTTGCTTTCTTGCATTTTAGGACCTTGCACACACACTAGGTCTTCACACACAATACATTTTACAAAACAACTTTGCTATTCATGGAGGTGGAAATCACCGAAGCGGGGGTTTGACTAAGGCAAAACCCTATATAGCCGCCCATACCCCCTTTTTCAGATATAAGTGCAGGTTTCGGGACTCGGATGATGCCACAAGATACAGATCCGGAGAGAACAGGTCAAGACAGCACTCTGCATCAAATTGCAGAGCAAAAGACTGGGACTGGGGCGCTGGGCGCCCTGGTCCTGCCAAGACAGGGGCACTAGGCACCCTGGTCCCTAGGACAGAGGCGCTGGGTGCCCTGGTCCTCTGGACAGACAACATTTTCAATAGTTTCCGACAGTGTTCCAGAGTGCAAAACAGGAGTTTCCGGTGCAGTTTCAGGTACAGAATCAGGATAGTGGAGCCTGCGCCCCCATCCCGAACATTTTCAATCCGATTTTGACTCCGAGTACGCATTTGCATTCTTGTTTTATCCTTGTGTTTACAGCTTTCCATTGTCTAAGTTCAATTCTGCAATCTTGTTGTTAGTTCATACTTGCATTTTAGGGTTAGGAATTGGACTTGCATAATCTTACCTTTCAATTACAACAAAGGAATAGAAACCCTAATAGGTAGCCCGTGGCTCTCTCTTTCACAAAAAGAAGTAGCCAATTGTGCGATACCTCTAGGCTCTTTCGTATTCCGTAATGTGTGACAAGAGGTAGGATTAGGGCATGATAACCTAGTCTCGCTTTTTCCCCCACACATTAAGTTAAGAACATTATTGGATTTTTCTGGAATACTCTTAAAAGTTGCTCTAACTTGCTTTCCAAATTGACATTCCTTACATACCAGATTGTGAGGTTTAACAATCTTAGGTAAATCCCTTACTGCCTTAGTTGTACTGATTTTCACAATGCAATTAAAATTTACATGACAAAGTCTCTTATGCCATGACCAACTTTCATCAATATGTGCAATCAAGCATGTCTTCTCATTGTTATTCAAATGAAAGATATTACCTCTAGTCTGATTACCGGTTGCAATTTCCAAACCAGTTCTATTCATGATTTTGCATTTACCATTCTTGAATTGTAATTGAAATCCCTTTTCAACTAATTGACCAACACTCAAAAGATTATGCTTCAAACCTTCAACATAGTAAACATTATCAGTGTTGTGCTTACCATCAAAAGATATAGCTCCTTTTCCTCTGATCAAGCAAGATTTGTCATCTCCAAATCTTACTAGACCTCCATTGTATTCCTAAAAGGTTAAGAATTTACTCTTATCACCAGTCATATGATGTGAACATCCAAAATCAAAGATCCATTCATCATTTTCTTTAATTTTAGCTGACAGGGCCCACTCTATCAGTTGAACAGTAGGTGCCAGTTGATCTTCTATTATTGCAACAAAAGCCCATCCATTGTCTATCGGTTCCTCATCAGAATCATCAGTAACTCCTTCATCAACATAGTAACATGATGTGTCTCTATTCTTCTTAAATATGTATCTCTGATATTCAAGGTTAGGCTTGTATGTTCTTTTGACTTCTTCTTTCAATCTTGCATGTCTACCAGGACACCTAGATGTCATATGACCAATTTTATTGTAGCTAAAACATTTAAATGGTGCTTTACCTTCATACTTACTTCCAACTGGACCTTTAGGCATTTTCCTTGCAAATAGTGCTTCAAGCTCTTCAAGTTCTTCATTATCTTTTCTGATTTCTTCAAGTTCTCTAGCATATAGCGCTTTCCAATCAGATTTTTTAGATGGTGATGATTTTGTTGCGGATGATGAAGCTTTGAAAGCCAAATTTATGTTAATTATAGCAATAGGAACAAATTCCTCAAGTTCAAAATCTATTCATTAATAGCAGTTACTTTCATTTTGTATGCCCATGGAAATGCTCTTAAAACTTTAGATACAATTTCATCTTCACTTAAGGATCCTCCACAACATTGTATACCTAAGACAATTTCATTAACTCTTTCCATAAAAGCAGAAATCCTTTCAGCTTCTTCCATTTTTAGATTTTCATACCTAATCCGAAAGCATTCCAGTTTTGCAATTTTGACAGTGGTATCACCTTCATTTAATGTGTCCAATTTATCCCAAATAACTTGAGTAGTAGATCAATCTGATAATCCCATGATTTGTTGATCTGATAATGCACTCAAAAGTGCTTCTCTTGCTTTGCAATTGTTCTCTTGATCTTTAGACAAGGTTGGTGGATTAGGTTGACTTTGTGTAGGACCAACATAGCCATTCTTGGTAACATCCCATATGTCTTTTCCAATGCAATTCATATGAGTCTCCATTATGATCTTCCATATACCATAGTTAGTTCCATCAAGCTTTAGATTGTCCTTCCTAAAATAGTTAATTGCCATAGAATCTCCTCAAGCTATTAAACTTCTGAAAAAAGAGGACTAGGCTCTGATACCAATTGTTAGGACCCAGAGGCAACTGAGGAGGGGGGGGGGTGAATCAGTTGTCTATTAATTTCAACCCAAATATAAGTTAACCAAACTTAATGTCGGTAGACAATTTAACATTTAATAACAGTACTGGTAAAGTTTAATGCATGAAACAAAAGACAAATAACATCCACAACACAAAACACAGTTATTTGTACATGGAAACCCTATAAGGGGAAAAATCATGGTGGGAAACCTTACCCACAATCAGATACTACCACAAATAGTATGTGTGTACAAATGGGGTCTGCACATGCAGAAAGGCCAACTGCCTAGAGCTCACTACTCAATCACAAAATGGAAGTCACACTAACTACAATTGGATGGTTAAATCCAATGATAATGTACTGCTCAAAATAACATCTTCATATGCTGAATTCGATACCAGTTAAGCTCTGATTGTCTTCTTCATACCTTCCTTGAATTTTCAAATGATGTCTGGATGTATATCTCTTCTTATATTTGCATATACCTTATTACAATCCTTTTTTACAATCCTATTAATCTCACAAATGAGATCTTACATATATACCAAAACCTAAGACCAAATGTGTAGGTCGGCTCACTAAGAATATTACAATTAAATCAATTAAAAATGAATCATTATGCGAAGCATTATGTTGGCTCAATGTATTTACAATAATAACCAATCAATAAAACATCTCCATAACGTGCCATGCTGATCTAGAATAGATAATGCTTGTCGGTCCATAACCTATACCTATTTGCCGATAACAACAAATATGCAAATTCGATTGTACCAATAATCAAATCATCAAAACCAAGTGGCCAAACAATGTCTTCGACATAACCGAGTAATCTCCAGATGATAACAAATCATCCTCAGTGCCAATGAACAATATAACCTGTCGGTGAACCAGATACCGGTGACTATGCATAAGTCACTGAACATGCTGGTGAACATAACCAAGAATCTCCACAAGGATAAGTGTTGATAAGTGTTGACATCAATGACAAAACCAGTGCAACACATCCATAATACCAACAAAAAGTATTCAAGGTGATAGATATTTAATGATCTTCACTGATGATTTCTCAAGAATGATGTGGATCACATTCTTGAAGGACAAAACAAAATATTTTAGTAAGTTCAAGGCATTCAGGTCCTTAGCTGAAAAGGAAAGTGTAAGAAGATAAAGTGTTTGAGGACTAATTAAGGAGGTGAATTTACTTAAGAGGAATTCACTAGAAATTGTGAAGACAATGGAATTAAGAGTAAACTTTCTGCACCGAGGACACCACAACAAAATGGTATTGCAGAGAGGAACAACCGATCAGTTGTTTAAGCTACTAAAATGATGTTAATACAAGGAGGTGTACTGAAAAATTTCTGGAGAGAAGCTGTCAGCACAACTGTCTACACTATGAACCGGATATTGGTAAAGAGAGGTAAGGATAAAAATCCTTAAGAATATTGGTATGGTAGATCACCTAATGTCAATTATTTTAAGATTTTTGGCAGTAAATGTTTTATCAAGAGAAGTGACTATGTTAGTAACTTTGAGGCTAAAAGTGATGAAGGCACTTTTCTCGGTTACTCCACTAAGAGTAAGGCCTATAAATGTTACAACAACCAGACACAGAGAGTCATTGAAAGTGTTTATGTCCAAGTGGATGAGTGTCCTAAAGTTTGAGGAGAAACCAGTAAGGAAAAGAAGGAAGATTAACCTTACATTCTGATTTTGGAACCAAAACCGTTGAAGCCAGAAGCTAGTGAAGTGAATGTTGTAGTACAAGTTCAACTGGGACAGGTAGATTGAGAAGAAGATGATGATAGTGAGGAAGAAGAACTTGAAGATACTGATTATGTCATTCCAAGGTATGTTAGACTCAATCATAATCCTGACCAGATTATTGGAGATAAAGATGCTAGAGTATCAACCAGAAGAAGAATTAGAGAGAATTCTTGCATGATCTCCACTTTTGAGTCTAGAACTGCTAAGGAAGCATTTGGAGATGTTCACTGAATTAAAGCTATGGAAGAGGATCTTGACCAGATTGAGAAGAACAATACATTGACCCTAGTACCCAAACTGGTGAATAAAAATGTGATAGGTACTAAATGAGTATTCATGAATAAACTGAATGAAGATGGAGTAGTAGTCAGAAACAAAGCTAGGTTGGTATGCAAAGGCTATCCACAGGAAGAAGAAGAAGACTATGGTGATACATTTGCACCTGTTTCTAGATTGGAAGGTTTTAGGACTCTACTTGCATTTCCAGCATATAAGGGATTCAAAGTATATCAGATGGATGTGAAGTCAACATTTCTAAATGGAATACTGGAAGAAGAAGTACACATTGAGAAACCAGATGGTTATGCTTTTACTGATGCAAAGGATATGGTGTGTAAACTGCACAAGGCACTATATGGTTTGAAGCAAGCACTGAGAGCATGGTATGAAAGGATACATTCACACTTCATGAAGATAGGTTTCTAGAGAACCAGTGAAGATAGCAATATATATCTCAAATTTGAAGGAGATAAGATACTGGTGAGTGAAGTGTTTGTAGATGATTTCATATTTGGAGGAAATGATGACACGAGTGATGACTTTGCAAATGAGATGAAAAGTGATTTTGAAATGTCTCTAGTAGGAGAGATAAAATTCTTCATAGGTTTGCAAATTTAGCAGATGAAGAGTGGTATTTTTATCACATAGTCTAAGTATGTGAAAGAGGTATTGAAGACATTTGGAATGAGTGACTATAAACTAGTTGGGACACCAATGGTTACAGGTTGTAAACTGTCTAAGAAGGATGAATCCGCATCTGTTGATGAAAAGGAGTATAGATCAATGATAGGAAAATTGCATTATGTTGTTCACAACAGACTAGATATTGCTCATGTAGCTGGTTTAGTTGCCATATTTTAGAAGAATCCAAAGGAGACACACTTGATAGCAACCAGAAGGATATTAAGATATTTGAAAGGTACTATTGACTATGGATTATGGTATCCATATGCAGGTAACTTTAATATGAAGGTTTATATAGATGCGGACTGGGTAGGTAATGTTGATGATAGGAAGAGCACAAACGATGGTGCATTCTTTCTTGGAGGAAGACTTGTATCTTGGAGAAGCAAGAAGCAGAGATGTATATCACAATTCACTACTAAAGCTAAATATGTTGTAGTGTATATGAATTGTACCTAGGCAATCTTGATGAAACACATTCTGGAAGGTGTCATGACCAAACTTTTGGGCAAGAACAGGATAAATTTTTTTTTTTAAATCACAACTTAAAACATATAAATTTGCATTATATATATATGAATAAAACCTTTTATATTTTTTTATTTCTTAATTCATACTATGATTTTTTTCGAACATCCTAATTTTTTTTTTTTATTATTCTAAAATCCCCTTTTATTTTTTTGAAACCACATTACTTGCCCTAACCCCAAATTTTTTGGGCTAGGGCTTTTATTTATTTTTATTCCAAAATTTGCAAGGCCGAACAAAATGTATGGCGGGGTTTTTTTTTAGAGAGGCGGCGACCGTTTCTCCCGGGCCGCCACTGTGTGTACACATAGCGGCGACGGTGGCCGAGCACTACCCACTATGTGTCCACACAGTGCTGGTGGGGGTGCTGCCCATTGTGTGTCCACACAGTGGCCGGTCATGGGCGCTGCCCACTATGTGCCCACACAGTGGGGTTCGGCCCCCCCGAGACCCCTTTTTTTATTTTTATTTTTTTAAATTTATTTTGTGGCATTTTTTTTAACACAATATATATATATATATATATATATATATATATATATATATATGTGTATAAATTATATAGTTATAAAGAAATGTATTTATATATTTGATATTTTCAAATATGTATTTTCTTTTGATATTTTAGGGCACGAATTAATATGGGAATATGCATGTTTTTTTTTAATAAAACTTTCTACAGATAATTAAAATGTTCAAATTTAGATCAATATATATATATATATATACACTTGTTGTTAAAAATCATAGATAGACTATTTTCTTTAAATTTATTTTCTACAAATATTTAACTGACAGATGTAACTAAATTTATCCAACAACTATATAAATAGCCTATTATTTAAAATAGATAGGCCATTTAACTTTAGATTTTAATTTCTGCAAATAAATAAAATGACAGTTTCCAATAAAATTACACAGCAACTATAGAAATATGAAATTATTTAAATCAAATAGTCTATTTAACTCTAGATTTTATTTTCTGCAAATAAGCAAATGACAGAATTTAATAATTCTAAATAGCCACTTTATTTATCTAGATTCATTTGAATTTAACCTTGGAGATATGCAATAAGGAAATAGACTGAACATTTATTTTCAGAATTAACATGCAAAATAGATTTTCATTTTCAAAACTAACATGCACACTACAATATAATTTCAGTAACTATAGGGAACTTAATCCAAGATAACATATTTATTTTGCAACAAAATAATACTTAGCAAGAATAATGCATTTCTTTAGAGTACATTTAAAATACATTGTAGCCATCAATACAAATGGGCTCTCTCATCTCTATTAAATGAGGACCTTTTAATCAAAATAAATACATGTTCTTTTCAAAGTAACTACAACATATAGGTTTTCCATTCACACTGTTGCAACTTAAAATATAAACTATTCTTTTTCCGATTCTTTTTCTGCAACACAAAAGTCCAACAACTTCTACTTGTCCTTTTCTTTTCTTTCACAACCTGCAAATAAATCATAGGCTATGACCATGGAGTGCTCACCTCCCAGCCTAGGCTAACTAGTAGCCACCCCCGAGCTTGGAGAACCAAGCCCTAGATAGGTTACACACATGCAAACAAACAAGTAGGGGAAAACAATCACAAACATATTCCCAACCCAGGGCTACACTGCACCACACAATGTGATGATTTTACACAGGTGGTAGTGGACCAAATACCCTGAGGAGACTGCAAATCTCGTAAAACACAAAGTCACCTCATGATAAACAAAGATATATCATAAGTATAATAACCCGACATCCTTATGCCCCCCAAGGAATTCATGCCTTATTTCCCTCCTTATGACCCCCAAATGCATAAACAAGCCATGCAGTAAGGGTCACATAAATATCCCTTGAGATCGCTCTCATAACGAGAGCCTCTCACTCGAGGGCTATCAAACTTCTACCACCCACAAGGCCATACTCTCTCCCAAGAGTAGGAGGCCTTGGTTACTCCCAAAACACAGAATGCATACAAGAAATCAAAGACATAATGCATAATCATTTTCACAAATAAAATGCAAGAGAACAACTTTTTTTCCACACAACAATCTTTCCAAAATAACATGCAACATGAAAGAAAACAAGAAGAAGTTAAACCAACCTTCAACTGCCCAAAGGTATGCTGGATCTAGTTGAGGATGAGCAGCCCAATTCCACAATCCTTGTTTTCTCTACCCTTAGCCAAATTCCTATACCAAATCTTTTCTTTTCAAAATTGCCTTGTCTCCAAAAATGGAGAGTGGGTGATTACCCGCAAAATCTCTCATTCTTGCCTAAGAAGACCTCAGTGAGAGTTCTCACAGGTTTCTAAAATTGAAAAAGGAAAAAGTTCGAAAAAGATCAAAAAAGATCTCTCATCAAAAAGGAAAGTTAACTAACCTAGATGATGCCTTCTAAATTCAATTTTCGCACATCTTAGAAAACTCACTTTTTAGGGTGAATAAATAGCCACATGGGAGTTGTCACATGCCTAAAATTACTCCTAACCCTTAGGTATACCTTATGGGCTTTAGGAAACACCTTTAAACTACCTCTGTGAGTCCATTTAACCCCTTTTAAACCCCTATAAAGTTAACTTTTGGGTCAAACCTAAGTTGACCACCCCAAAGATTCTCTACCCAAGGAAAATATAGAACCACATTAAATTATTTGAAAAAGCCATGGTTAAAACAACTCCCTCCAAGAGACAATTCAAAAATCAAGACACAAATCAACACATGTGTCAAGTGACACAATAAAAATACTATTACAAAATTACACATGAAATTTTGTCTCTTGTTAGATTTACACAATTTAGTAGATTCAATTTAACACACATGCCACATTCACTTTCACAAATAAAATATGATACAAATGGGGTGTTGTCTCTCCAAATAGACAAACCCTAGTTTTACGAACGTACATAGGTCTAGGTTTGGTTCTCCATAATATTTCCATGGTCACATGGATAATTTTCCTGCGCATCTCAATTACACATTAGTACTTCCCAATAACCACATATAACATTTAAACACATGAATAAGAATACATGTCAAACACTCTGCATACAATTTAAACAAAATCAATATATCTTGTATCAAAATAATCCACATAAACAATTATCATAATCCTCATAATTTTGATCCATTTATAAACATGCATCCCATTTCAATCATCATAGTAAAGTCCCACAATTCCAATAATGACATACATCATCACAAAGTAATCCTATTCTAGAATCATATAGAGTTCTATATCTATAATGCATAGAAATGAAACATCATTATATATCAATGTTATCCAAATCATGAAATCATATGAGTTCCAAATCCATAATGCATAAAAATAAAGCATCCATAATAGTCTCAACATGAAAAATATTGAAATACTAGGATGAGTTGGGTAGGGCCTCACATAAGGATTCAAGCTGAAGATCATAGAACCAATAAAGATTTTATGTGACAACACTAGTGCAATAAATATTTCAAAGAACCTGGTGTTGCATGCTAGAACCAAGCATATTGAGCTGAAATATCATTTCTTAAGAGATAAAGTGCAGAGTAAAGATGTAGTATTGGAACATGTATCTACCAAGGAGTAGCTAGCATATATCTTTACTAAACCTTTACCTAAGACTACTTTTGACTCTTTTAGAGGTCAGCTAGGGGTTGTGCCCCTACATGAAGTCAATTGAGTAGATGTGAAATACATCAGTCCCAGAGATAATTGAAGAATCTTGAAGCGGGATTGGTGTAGAGTGGAGTTATTCCATAGGGGGAGCATCAAGTAGTAGATTGTTGATGCAGAACAGTGAAGTATGACATTGCATGTTTTACTTTCACTTTGGCATTGTTATCAAAGGAGGAAAAGATCTATATGATTATGGGGAGAAGAATTGTATGATTGATAGAGAAAAGATCTATAGCCAGTTACCAGTTGAAGACATGGAGACTCAGTTGAAGGAAATTAAATGGTAAAATATAAATCAGGATTCCTATACACAATCATCACAATCAAGGGTATTGATACTTGTATTTCCATTAATGCCAAAAGGGGAGATTGTTGGAATTTGAATGAAGATTGCATTAATGAACTATTATGTTGTTATTGATGTCAATTATAATCGATAATGATGTTGTTTTGTAATCGGTAGGTGAGATATGAAGGAAACCGATATTACTTGAGAAGCAGTGAGAACAACCGATAACCCTACTTGTTGATGTGCCAAACCCTAACCAATGGAGCTTGGTGAATCGGTTGTATTGGTTTATGATCAAATGATGAATGGTAATGATTATGCCACGTATGCATGTTGTATGTGAAGAGTTTGAAATGGTTTTTGGCACGTAGAGATAACAGTTTTATCTTGGTAATGAGTGAGTACATTGCATGAAGTGGAAACCGCGTGATGAGTTACAGGGATCGATGAAGTGGTTATCAAGGAGCGGTCGAGGTTCTCTTGAATAATGTGCAATGATTGCTATATAATCCAATGGTCATACTTGAACTGATTTGTTTGTAATCTCTATGAGATCTTAGGTTTGTGATGTGTTACCGACCTATTATTTTTCTTATAAAGTCGATGAGTTTTTGATTAATGAAAAACAGGTTTTGAAGGGACCCCGAAACCCTTTACAAGCTTAAAACAACAAAGCCATGAGAAATAGAGAGAAATAGAACATAAGGAAAAAAACCAGCATAAAACCGAGAAAAGCCAACAAAAGCCCCAGAAAGCCAGTAGGCCATCCAGGCATCAGATTTTATCCAGGGCTTTAGCCAGGGTGCTGCTTATTTCTTGCAGCTCTTTGATGTTGTCTTTGAGGTTGGGGGGGTCCTTGGCTATGGCAGCCACAACTTTCTTGACACTGGCCTTGGTTCTCTTAGCAGTTCCACCCGCCGGGGTAGCATCACCAGCAGTCTGGATGGTCTCCTCTTCTAGGTCAAGGTTGACAACCGGTTTAGGAGAGTGGTCTAAGACCTTAGCAATGTCTTCCAGGTTTTTGGTGATAGCGGAAAGGATGCTTGGGATAATTCCCATTAGATTTTTCATCACTTCTTTTCCTTCTTCTAGCGATTTTACCTTGTTCTCCGTTTCCTGCTTCCAGTTAACATGCTCTCTATTTTCATCCTCCCTTTTTTTGTCTGAGTTTATCCCATGCTTCTCCAGGTTTTTTAAGGTTTCATAAGTCCATCTGTCGAAATTCATTCTGGCCTCCGACAACTTCTTGAGATTATCCAGGATAAGCCCCTCGCCAGCACTGTCCTTATCCTTGCTATCCCCTTCCTCAACCAAGTTCTTCTCGGAGCATTTGTTTGTTTCCTTCTCAGAATTGACTTCTGTTTCCTCAATATCCTTGGGAGTCATATCCTCCATCAAATTGTTATTGTCCTTGCCAGGGTGATCACTAGGAATGGGGCTTTCTTGACCAGGCTTGAAATCTCTGCTTTCTTCCTCGTTGCCCAATTCCTCTTCCTTCTAGCTGTCTTCTTTGTTAGAGTCATCCATCTCCATACCACTGCTTTCCTTGACAATGTCCTTAGTTTCCAACCTAGGGAAGCTTTTCCTTTTTTTGTTGGATGATGCCTTCTCTTTACTGGTATCTCCCTCTTCCATCCTCCTTTTACCAAGGGAGGTGGAAATCCACTTATTTTCCTACAAAGTGAGGGTTTTGCAATGCTCATAGATGAGCACCAGGAGCCCAAAGTGGAGAATTGAGCTAGAAGGGTTCGTCATATGCTTGTTTAGGGACCTGGCGAGGGATTGAAAAAGGTAGTAGGGCAAAGACACTTTTTTGTCATGTTTGAAATGGTTCAGGAGCACGAAGTGGTAAGTGTGGGCCCTGGAGTAGCGACCTTCAACTGTAATATACTCCATGATAGCATTCAGGACCTAGCCCCACAACTTCTTGATGTTAGCAGCATCATAGCAGCCCCCAGTAGCCTTGCCAATTTTGGCCCACTCTTTCTCTTTGCACGGGAACAGGGACACAACATTGTTGGAGACCTTGAGGTCTCGAAAGAAGTTGAGTCTAGAGTGGGGCATACCAGTTATAGTAGAAATAAGCCCAGCATCCAGTTTAAATTTAACTCCGTAAAGCTTATAAGAACCATTAGACCAGTGTTTAGAAATCTTGGAAACAATGAGGTTGACCCTACCTTTGTCGTAGTCCTCAAGCTTTTCCATGAAGCTGGTAAGATGGCCCTTCTCCAGCTTTGCCTAGAATTTAGGCATAGCTTTCCAAGTCGATGTGTTGTCACGTTCTTCGCGTCTAAGATCTCCTCCCATTTTCGGATGCAGGGTGTCGACTCTGTTTCTCTGCAAATTAAGAATTTCTTTCCCTTTGCAACTCAAATTATTGCCCTAAATAACCCACAAAGTGTGTGGTAAATTTTTGGAAATAGTGGGAGATCTGTTGTAGTGCTAGGTAATGATGGCCTTTCCAGCGTGGCATGAGTGGTTCCTTTTACTTGTCATGATTTAATTGTCCTTCTCTCCCCGTGTAACGGTCCTTTTTGAGGATCTCTTTAATGTTTGATTTGAGGTCCTCCTCGTGCCAAATCATTTGAACGTCAGAGTTAACTCCTTCATTTGCTAAATAGTCAGCAACACTGTTTTGCTCTCTGTAGGCATGTCCAATAATAATTTCTTTGAAACTGGTGATAATCTCTCGAGCTTTCATGATGATATTCTCAATGGACCAAGAAGGCTCCAATTCCCCTTTTAAGCACTTAATGATGTTAAGTGAGTCCCCCTCAAGCCAAATTTTATCATGATTGAGATTTTTGGCTATGATTAAAGTATGTAGGGCAGCAGAGGCTTCAACAAAATGGCTAGTTTGATTTCCCAAAGGACCGGCAACTGCCTTAAGGCAGCTTCCAGCAAAATTCCTGATTATGCCCCCATATCCAGCTTTACCCGGATTTCCTTTAGAGGCCCCATTGAAGTTGGCCTTAATCCATCCCTATGGGGGGAAACACCATACAAGGCCTTCTCTGCCTTTCTCCTTGCTAGTAGTGGTGGTGGAAAGGTTCCATCTATCTTTGAAATCCTCTTTTGCAGCAGTTCCTTGATCAGTACCATAGAGGCATTCGAAAATACTCCTATAAATCTTGTTAGCAACCACTTCAGGAGTAGCCCTTTTATCTCTGAAAATCCTATTGTTTCATTCTTTCCAAATATTCCAGATGACACTTAGCAAAGTAAGTTTCCAAATCTCCAGAATTTTAGGATTAGAGTTGGGACAATGCCATTGGAGCCAAGTATCACCAAGAGAATTCGGGAAGACCCAGCTCAGGTTCCACCTAGTCAGGATGATTTTCCATATGTCATGGCTAAAGGAGCACTGATTGAGAATGTGGCAAGCTATCTCTTCTTCCCTGCAACAAAGAGTACACATGTTAGGAAAAATGATACCTCTTTTATGAAGATTATCCAGGGTTAAAATTTTATTTTAGATGAAGATCCAAAAGAAGATGTTGATTTTGGGAACTAAATTCTTATTCCAAACTTTGGCCCAGATGGTGGTGGCTTCCTCCGAAACATTATGAATGGCAACAGTAGAGGAAATAGAGTATTTCCCATCCATAGTTTTCCCCCATATTAAAATATCCTCTTTGTTGTCTGAAGGGATTTTAGCAGAAAGAGCAATCTAAAGGAGCTTGAGATCCGGACTCTGCTGGCTAAAGGCAATCTAGTTCCCAATCTTTCCAATCTTTGATGATAGGGATTTCCTCTAGAGGTTTATCCAAGATCCATCTGTCTTCCCAAAATCTAATTTTCCTCCCATTCCCAAGGTTCCAGGTTCTGCCAGCAGCTGCCCAGCCTTTAGCAGATTGCACTGCATTCCAAATCACAGATCCATTAACAGACAAAGAATTGTCAAAGAATTCCTCCTTAGAGGGTTGCATATAGAGGTATTTGTTTTTCCAAATAGAGTTCCATTCTCTTTCCTCTCCTTTGAGTCTCTAGATTTGTTTCGTAGATAAAGCTTTATTCATGGAGCTAATAGTTCTTAAACCCAACCCACCTAAGGCCTTAGGGGTGCAAATGTTATTCCAGGCTATAAGGGGGATTCTATTTTTTGCTTCCACTCCTGACCAGAGGAACTTTTTTTGGATTCTTTCAATAGCTTCTACAAACTTAGAGGGGATTTTGAACAAGCTAAGAGCATACACTGGAAGATTTTGGAGAGTGGCTTTGAGCAGAGTAACTTTACCAGCTTGACTAAGGACAACCCCTTTCTATCCAGCAAGTTTCAAGTTGAGTCTATCAATTAACTTATTCTAGAAGGAATCCTCAGGCTTGAGATAGAGAGGAAGCCCCAAATAGGTTGAAGGAAACTCAGAAATGTTACAACCAAGAATCCTACCAATTCTAATTTGCCTTTGGGCTGGGGTGTTAATGAAGAATAGAGAGCTTTTATCCTAGTTGATTTTTTGACCAGAGGACGATTCATAGGTATTTAGAATAATTTTCATGTTTTTGGCTTCCAAGATGGTGGCTTCCCCCATGGTGATGGAGTCATCAACAAATTGTTCATGAGAGCAAACAACATTGGAGGAAGAAGGTCTCAGGCCTTTAAGATTGCCTTCTTCCACATTTTTAAGGATGAATCTGCCCAGGCATTTGGTAAGAATAGTAAACAGAATGGGGGAGATGGGGTCTCCCTATCTGAAACCTCTGGAGCTTTTGAAGAACAAAGCTAAATAACTTTGTCACCAAAACCAAACAATTCCATAATCCTGAGGAGAAACTGCCAGTTTACTCTATCAAAAGCTTTAGCCATGTCTAACTTAAGGAAGAATCCTTGTTTGCTCGCCACTATCAGGGAGTGGATATTTTCGTGAATAGAGATGATGGAGTCCAAAATCTATCATTTGGGAACAAAGCCATTTTTTTGGATAGAGAGAATCCTTGGGAGAACATCAAGCAGCCTGGAAGTCAAAACTTTGGAAATGATCTTGTAAACAAAGTTGCAGAGGCTAATGGGTCTAAACTTATTGAGAGAATCAACTCCAGAAGTCTTCGGGATAAGAACTATGAAAGTCACATTCAGTTCCTTAAGAAGTCTTCTGGAGCCAAAGAATTCCTTAACACCATTGCAAATGTCCCCCTCCACTATGTGCCAGAATGTTTGGAAGAAAAACATGGGAAAGCCATCCGGGCCAGGGGATTTATCACCTTGAAAGGAAAACACCACCTTTCTGATTTCAAGATTAGAAGGAATATGGGATAAGAGGTGATTGTCAGCTTCTAAAAGGATAGAAGGAATGGCTTGTAAGAGAGTGTTTTGCTTGGTGAGATCTAGGTTGTCCACATCACCCAACAAGGTGCTGAAATGCTCGTGAGCTTCCTTTCTGATATCGCAATCCTCAGTTAGAATTCCTTTATTGCAAGTGAGTCTGGATATTCTATTGGCTACCCAGTGCTTAAGGGTAGTTAAGTGAAAGAAGTAGGTGTTTTTATCGCCTTCCTTCAGGAACAGAGCTCTAGATCTTTGTCTCCAGAAAGTCTCTTCATTAGAAATGATGGAGTGGTATTTAGTAAGAAGGTCATTTTCAGCCATTCTGAGATCTTTGGACAACCCCATCTCTTGGATGCTATCTTGAACAAGTTTTAGGCTGGCTTTAACTTGAGTTTTGTTCTTGAATATGTCCCCAAAGGTCTCCTTGTTCCAAAATTTGATTTTGGCTTTAATGATGTTGAGATTTATAGCAATTCTGAAGAGAGCCTTACCCTCCACTTTAGAGTTCCACCATTCAGAAATGCAAGCTTCCAGAGAAGGGTGGGAGAGCCAAGATTTTTCAAATCTGAAAGGGAAATTTCTCTTAGTCGAAAAGGAGTTGGTAGAAAAGGAGATTGGGAAATGATCTGAACTGATTTTGATAAGAGAACCAAGGGAACAACTATACTTAGAAAGCCAGTCAAGGGAAATTAAGGATCTGTCAAGCCTGACTTGAATCAAATCAGCTCCAGTTCTTCTATTAGTCCAGGTGTAATTGATGCCCTAGAGATCAACATCAATGAGAGCTTGATCATTAATGAAGTCCATAAGATCTTATCTTCGTCTCTGAGCGGGGTATTGAAGTCTCCCATGATAATCTAGCTTTGATCAGCAAACTGGAGTCTGTCAGCCACCAGGCTTTTCTAGAATTTAGCTCTCCCAGATTTGGAGTTAGGAGCGTAGACATTAGATAACACCCAGACAAAGTTTTCCTTCATATGCTCAAGCAAAACTGAGCTCCTATTAAAGGCAGAGATGATTTCCTTTGGTTGAATGTAAGAAGTGATTGGTTGTAGTGAGTTGTTTTGTTGTAGTGTTGGTAATTTTGGTTGAATGTAAGAGTGATTGGTTGCTAAACCAGAAGGTGTATTTGCAATATGTATGAAGGAAGATAGGAGTATGAAAAGGATCTAATCAAGAAGAGTAGTGCTATTCACCAAATCAACAAACCCCTATTGTTCTCTAACAATTACAACAATCAAATCCCTTAACAGGGTAAGCTCTAACAGGCTTAGTGTTATCTAAATCCTCTAACCAGGTGATCCATTAGCTTGGATTTCAAATCCTCTACCGAGGTTACTTCTAATAGGGTATTTCTTCTAATAGGGCATTATAGTTAATCCCTTAACAGGGTGGTCGCTAACAGGATCTGTTCTTAACAAGACTTTTTGTAAAGCTTTAACAGGCTTGGCTCCTAACATGGTGAACTTCAGAAGAGTTCAGAATACTTGTGGGTATTCATCCCCACTGTGGTTTTTCCCATTTGGGTTTCCACATCAAAATCATTGTGTTAAGTGGTGAATGTTTTTGTGGTTATGTTTTCTATGGTTAATTTTCTTAACTGTTTAATCCACTTAGATATGATATAATGACCGATAGTTATCTGAAATATGCTTTTACTTTTGTCAATAAAGTATTTGGATGTTTTGGTTATAAGGTTTTGAGAGCTTCACAGCTATTATTATGTTATGATAGTCAACCGGTATACTTGATAGTGATATTGGAATTTGTAGTTCAGTGTTTGAACCAGTCAGTTCTGAGTTTTACTTGAGAGGTTGTTTTTGAGTTTGGTGAAAGTTTAGTCATTTTTTTATCTACTAATTCACCCCCCTCTCTTAGTAGTTGTCCAGAGCCTTATTGATTCATCATGCCATCATATCAAACTTGGGTATCTTTTAAGATCCATATTGTGCCATCCCAAACCTTCCTCAAGTGGTTAAGCTTCTTCTATAGGAACCCAACTCTGATACAATTGTTAAACACACCCCAAAACTTAGAAGGGGAGTAAACCAATCTTGAACAACCCTCAAATTTTATACCAAAAATCAATATCAATATATTATTAATCTTATTAGAAGAAATGAAGATAAAAAAATGAACATCATGCACAAGGGAACACCAGATTTACATGGAAAGCCATGATGAGAGCTAACTCACATTATATGAACAAGATTATAATATTTTTTTTTAGGCTCACTATAAGGGAAGGTAACTATTTCCAGAAGGACTTTTAGGTTGAAGTGCACTACTCCAGGGAAAGATATAAGGGACTTGTTGTTGAACACAATGTACCACTGAGAGGAGGGTGAATCAGTGGTTCCTCAAAATCTTTTCTTTTCAAACCAAGCTTTGAGTACTAGTTAACAACCTAAACACTAAGCAATCAAACTGGTAAGATATGAGAGGATATCAAAATAGGGAAACATACAAATGCATAACCCACAACACCAGATGTATGAGGAAAACTCAATATGGGAAAAGCCTCGGTGAGAAATGTTGTTGGAGTCTACTACTCCAATCCAACCTCACAATGAAACAACAGGTTACAATGATTTAGGGCACCAACGCAAGGAACACCAACCCCTGCACCAAGGACCAACTCAGTGTAATACAATGAAATACAATAAAATACAATTTTAATGAAATGATAGCACCTAGTTGCAAATGAGTTCTGAAATACCTGATCAACTGATGTTTGTCGGTTATCACCTTCCTCTATTTCACCAGTCCTTCTACTGTCAGTTATCAGATTTGTCTCTCTGATCACTTATCAATTACTCTCTTCCTTTCTTCTCTTTCTAAGAACCTCACCCTACATAGTACCACACTTGTATGCCTTCCTAACCATTCAATCTTATCCCTTCTTAAGAATATGGGTGAAGTTGACATGAGATATTAGGTTCTGTTGAGTTCTAAGATGTTACTGGTTTATGTTTTTTATAATCATATTGTGTTTTACCGGTAGTTCCTTGATTTATATTGGTGATACTGTTTACTAGTTAGTGTAGTCTTTGCAGTTTAAGTTGTTGAAGAAGTTTTTGTCTATATTGATTCACCCCCCCCTCTCAGTATCTATTGGGTATTTATTGTTCATCATTATTTATCAGGGATTGGGTTGAAAACCATCACATGGATTGAGAATCATGCAATCTTATCCCTTCACAAACCAGATCAATCTTGACCCTCCAATCTTCTATTTTTCCCATAAATAGAATCTCATTCCTCCAGGAAGAAAGGAAGCATTAGAGAATTGTTACTATACTAGTCACTAATTACTCTATCTCTTCTAGTTAGAACCTCTCATCGGTTTAGCCTGCTAAATCCACACTCTGACTCTCTATGAAAGGAACTCTCAAACAAATAGTCTCTCTTCTTTGTCAAGCTCTCTTTTCTCTCACAACTCACATCCAACATTAACATCTTTAGTCTTTGGGTTCACATATTTATATTTGAGGGTTCTCGCCAAAAGCAACATTCAAATAGTGGTCTGCTACGGTTTTCCTCTACCAACTCAATCCATATCAGATCTGATCTGATCTTCTTTTCTGGAATGATGATCTACATCATATCAATCAACAACTCCATATCCTTTCCTTTCGATGCACATTTTCTATTTTTAGATGTCTGCAACATGTGTTTCAGCCTTTCTCTGTATATCACAGTTAATGCTTCAGTTGTTTCCTTCAACCAACGACCACAAGGATTAGATTGTCCTACACGATTAGATTAATCATTTTTCCTCTTTTTCTTCCTTGAGCTGCAACATCCTTCCATCGTTCCATGATTTGTGGGTTCTTCATTAATGTCGACCTGTTGGTCAAACTACCAGGTCACTGAACACTTCATCGACCTTTGCATGCTCACCACCTGGTGTCCACTTATCATCCTTGTCGACATCTACCTATGCTCAAACTGCTAAGTCAGTTTGACATCCTTCACCGGCCAAGACTTATTATTGGTTCAACTCACTTTACCGATATAACCTAACTTCACTAGTGGACCTTCATACATGTTGATCTCTTCTTTGCTGATGGATCAACTTGGACTTCCATCAAACATGCTAGTCCATCCACTGAGTCTATTTACTGATTGTATTATACTTCTCTTTGTCTACCAGTGATCACATTCCCTTTGTTCTTCTTTTCTTCTTTGCTTGCTGGCCGGTGGTCCTGCTTTACCGGTAGATGCTGCACTTCATGTGTACTGATAACATACCTTTTCTGTCAACTTACACACTCCTTCCTTCATATTGGATGGTATCATTACTTACTTCACCCATACCGGTCACCACTACTTACTCACCGGTGACCATTCTACTTACTCACTGGTGATCATTCCATACTGGTTGACATCAATGACAACATAATGCCAACACTTGCATGCTAAGACTCATTGCCTTAGGGCAAGATAAAAAGAACTTGCTAAGGAGACTCACTATCCCTAATAAAGGTTCGTGAATATATGAATCAAGATGAATAAGCCTTTAGAATACTACCTCCAACAATCTCCAAGCATGAAACTACCCTTGAATCTTTGTGTCAGGCTACCAAATTAAAAATTATTCACCTCAAAATTCTATTGCCTATTGATATGATCATTCACATTCACATTAATTTGATCTTCTATAAATATCACCCTGTTCACCACAAAACATAATTTAGGTCATCTAGACTAGGGGACGATCATAAGTCCTATCAAGAAGGCCACCAAACATAATTGAATTGAAATTAATCCAATCCATGAGATTGAGAGGACCTAAATCATCAATTTACATCTTTCTACGTGGTACCGAACATCAAAATTGCTAGCACACATCCTCTAAATTTAGCAACAAGATAATGTGTAGATAAACCATGTAACACATAGCCAATTGGCCAAAAAACATATATTCCAAATGAGTTAACTCAATGTAGATCCCAACAAGCCAAAATGGGACCCAGATATATCTTTTCATAATTCCCAAAGCTAGCATAAACCCCTAAGGACATATCATTGTAAGCAAGAGAGAAATCTCTATCAACCAAACCACTGCAATTACCTTGAATAGCTAACATCATAATTAATACATCACTAAATATATCATCTAATATAATTTAGAGCACATAAGAACGTTCCTTGAATATTGAACAACATTCCCAAATACATCTTTCTCATTCTCATGTCAAAAGAATACTGGTGCAACACAAATATATACAAAAGACTTCATTCTAGAAGGCCAAAAAACACAAAACATCATTATCTATTCTTGTAGAACACTTCAACACCTAAAACTTGAACCAAGAACTAGCACAAAATTTACAAGCATGTCCTCTAGGCCACATAAATAGAAACATGAATGTGGAGAAACATAAATTATTTTTTTAACCAATCCTAGTAGACAATCAAATTGACAACAAATTGCAATTACCAACCACATCAACTGCAACTTTAGGGACCTGGAAAGATAGAAGTGCAACATCCACATAGCATATATGTTATGTTCAAATTCACAAGACAATATCATGAAATATGAAAGAATGTAGAGAATTATTCCATACTGTCTTCAACATACATTCCTACAATTACTTATTCCATCAATCTTCCAAAAAATAGAATATCTTGGAAACATCATAAATCACAATCATATCCACTTTATTGTCACGATTCTAATCCCCATCTTAATACTTCATAATCACATCTAAATATGATATATGTTGTTATATGGATCCTAATCAGAATCAGAGGTTATATTTTCCCCACTTTTATCAGCATAATCTACCCCCAAATTATTCAATAGGGGTTTAGGGGTAGTGCCCCCAAGATATTTTTGTAACCGACATAAGTCTTGTTAAAACAACTAAGGGTTAGGGTTTTCTGTAACGAGAATTTCTATAGTATTTTGTAATGGTATTGAGTTGCAAGTGATTCATGGTTGTAATTGGTTCGATTTACTGGATATTAATATTCGACTCTCTATTTGGTGGACGTAGCCCTAGTTTGGGTGAACCACATTAAAATTGTCTCATCTCTGTTATTATTTCTGTGTTTTTTATTCCTCTATTTAATCATTATTTGCATATATTTGATAATTTCTGCATGCAATTCCTAACAATATCATCATCTTTCTTCTAATCCTCATTTCAATGCATCTACTCCCCATCTTAATATAATATGATCATTATAAATTTTTTTAATCAAGCACAATATCAACATCAACACATCATACTGAGTGTAGACAACATAGAGCATCTGCAACCATCATCCATTTCTCCATACTCTGCCAATCGTCATGTTGGACATATCATCAATGACAACACACAAGCTATAGATTGACATCAATGACAACAACTGCCAACAATCATTTTCACTTAAATGGATGTTTGTTTCTTGGTTTTATGAAGCAAATTTGTGTTATTATTACTTTATGCCTTGTAGAATGAATAACCAATGTCATCGTCAATAATATTTATAATGATTCTTTTTATTTTACACATTGTTATGTTTTATTTATTTATATTAATGTGGTTATGTAAACAGAGATGATAGACCAAAAAGTGGTAAATTTTTTTTAACTATTAAAACATGTACACATGTTGTTGAAAACATAAGTTATATGCATTATAATGTTCTCACATTATGGTTCATAAATATTTTTATAATTTGAGCATATTCAAACACATATTGATGTAGGAGCATCCCCGGTTCATAGCAATCTTGCATCAACCAAAAAACATTTTCCTTTCTGTTTGTAGTTTCAACATTTCTTCTGTGTGTCCCAGTTTTGGCTCACCGGATCCTGTGGGGTTGGATTCTACTTAAAGACTTGATCATCTTTCTTATTTCAAAACCGTATCGCATTTGGATCATTTTCTGGCAAGTTATCATTATCGGTTTCCTTGACAATTTCTTGTTACCGATTGACAGTTCTTGTTACTGGTTACCTGGACCTATTTTTGGTGATCTACCTGAACCCCTTTCAAAGTTTGCAGAGCCTTGACCATTGATTCCGATGTTTTTTGGCACGTGGCCAACCTTTTCCCGTGATCTACACTTCATCCTTTGGATTTTCTGGAGGAATCTCTTGGTGGAGGCTGACCTTGTTGGTTTTACACGTTAGGTCTTGTTCTTCAGGTTTTGATCCATTTTGGGGCCGATCGGATCCCCTTGGGTCGTATAAATCATTGTAATTGAGCATTAGAATGTATCTGAGGTAGAAGATAGAACATAGAAGATGGATCTATAGCTTTGAGTCCTGGTTGTGACCTATTCTATATTTTGAGCATGTTCTAGCAGGCCTATGAGCTGGTTATGCTGTTATCTAGTTGGTTATAATCAA
This sequence comes from Cryptomeria japonica, assembly GCF_030272615.1. Classification (NCBI taxonomy): domain Eukaryota; kingdom Viridiplantae; phylum Streptophyta; class Pinopsida; order Cupressales; family Cupressaceae; genus Cryptomeria; species Cryptomeria japonica. Next base: position 585,410,394 of record NC_081412.1, read on the forward strand.
TTTTCATGTTATAATACAATTTGTTCTGCATTGCCTTTATCATATCTTTGTGTTTCCATTGTGTTACTCTTGTTGGCAGGTCCAGATTGATCTCTTTGAGGTCTCTCCTAACCGGTGACTGCTTCACATATACATTTTAGTTTTGATTAATCAAATACTATCCTTAAATGCTTGAAACCAGTTTTAATTTACCAATCCTAAGGAGGAGGACATTCACTTTGCATATCAAAAATATGTTTTATGAAAGACACACAAAAATTAAACAAATGTTAAACATATTGTAAAGAGGTTAAGGTAGTGAAACAACTTCCTACATTAATCTTGAGAGGAGGATAATGCAAAAACTTTTTAGAACTTTACAACTATTACAAAATAATTATAAAAAATAAACATATATAGCTTGCATACCACAACACAATGATTTACATGGGGAAAACCCTTTTAGGAGAAAACTCCATACTCTAAAAGCCACCTAATAAATTATATAAAAATCAATAATAGATTACAATATATTTGCAGAGTAAGAAAAGATCTAGAGGCAACTCAACAACTAACAAACTTTCTTGAAAATATATCACAATGTACAACTGTAATACAATAACCTCATAAAATAGGTTTTCCTTCTTAGGAAAATAAAACACACAATATCCACCATTAGATATGTGACTTAATAATAAATGATTAAGATTTATAATGATAAACTATACATAAAATGTGGCTTTCGGGGGTGTTGTCCATGAACCCCCATCATGGCACATGGCCTTCGGGTCTCTACTAGGGGAGCCATCCCCCTCGAACCTTGCAAGGGGGTACCCCTTGCAAATCCCCACACCCATTTATCAACAATAACCTTTTATTATTGCAAGGTTGAGATGTTGTTTACTAACACATTTTTCCCATTAGGCTCACATATTTGAGGATAGAATTGTAAAGAAAAGCACTACAACCTTGTTCTCTATCTTCACTTTCTAACCATGTAATTTTAAAAAAATTAAATTTATTATGGTATTGATTTATAATGGCTTTTACTAGTTATTTTTTTAATAATATGAATGTATTTCAATTTCACATACTTTTTCATTTGCTCATCCAATCTTTTGAATAATTATATTTTCACATTCTATATTTGATTCTACATATTGAATTTTTTTTTTCTCAAATTTATAGCAAGCATATAAATGATAGCTAACTTTTTATTCAAGAGATTTTAAAAATAATTATTGGAACTTAAAAATAAGGGGGGAAGACTTTATGTTTTGTTATATTTTATAGATAAAAATAGAACCACTTTGTGTACTCTTGAAATTGGAACCTTTAAATTTCAACCATTTAGAAATATACTAGTCTAGAATCTATATTATTAGTAAGTCAAATGCATGGCCAAATTTAGCTTGACTAAATATTTTAGATTTATTTATATTTTTCAATAAATAAAAAATTGTTTATTTTGAATGTTTTATAATTATTAAAAAAAAATTAATCTACCATTCAAATTATAAAGTGAAAATATTTCAAAGGCTCTCACAAAACTAATTTAGATGTTATAATTAAATTAGGGTTGGCGAGCTATTTATTTGAAGAAACTTGTTCTTAATAGGGTTCATCTAGTTGAACCAATGTTTAACAAGAATCTACTATTAAATTTGTGATTCTTATTTTATATTGTGACTCTTGTAGCTTGTATTTATGATAGGATGAATCATGACTAATCCATTTCCAATGTAGTAGAAATTTCACCTTTGTTAAATACAATTATTTTTTAAAAATTTGAACAAGATTTTTTTTTTAAAATTAGATAAGATTATATCTCTAAATTAATGTAGCTAGGAGAAAAGCACCAATTATTGTGCATGTTCCAACAACCATTTACTTCTTGCACACCAAACCACCCAATTGCTAACTAAAAATAAATCAACAAAAAAACACTAAAACCCATTAATAAATTTCACATGTACTAATAACATTTTTGGACCATAATTAGCTCATTTGTGTATCATTATTAGTACCTATAGTGCACGACTATTGGGGCATTTGTGTATATTGGTCATTTTAAGTGTACTATTATTGGGGCATCCTTAAGCAATGACACTTTGAAATGTGTACTTTTTGATCATTGTGTGCATAATGGATCCCACAATGAGCATCATTACTATCTAGAAGCCAAAAAACTAGCTATAAAAAGTTAAGCGACTTGTAGAAACAACAAAAAAATCCTCAAAATCTGATGTACCTTTTAGAATGTATAAATACACAAATTTTATTAACCATGATAGTATGCTTCCCCTACTTCAAAAATCTTGTTGAAAAAATATGTTGAACTTCGAGGTTGTTCAAACAAGTCATAATTCTGTTTTGCTTTTCGTAGCGTGGTGAGTAAAAGACAATTCTTTCCAGAAGTGAGAAAACGACTATTCTTTCTAATCCAACTAACTTACATAAAACCGCGGGCCCTTGAGGACGGTGAATCTTTTTATGTCTCTTAGCTTTAAAAAAGAAAGCACCTTGGCACATGGAAAAGATCACTCATCATTATCTTTGCTAGCAACCGACATTTTCCGTTGAGGGAAAAATTCCCATCAAGAGTAAAAAAGGAAAGAAAGCAATTTCTTCCTCTCATTACAATCACATATTCTCGCTCTTTTTCTTTTTTATTTAATATCATTTTTACATTATTATTATAGATCTGGTGTTATAATATTTAAATTGTCTTGTATATGGATTATCTCTAATATGCACCTATTTATGTGATTAGTTTTATTTTCATTAGAGATAGGATTAGTGTAAATATTTTTGGGTCCTTGTCTTTTAGAATAGACTATTTAGGCGTGGTTATGTCTTTTGGATTTATCTATATTGTGACATTGTCTTTGTCATGGCAATTGTTATATTGGTTAATATTTAATCAATTATTTATTAGGAATATAAGAGTATGTTTTATTAGTTTATTTATTTTTGGTATTATTGTAAATATAATGTTGAAAATTTTAATTTTTCTTATTTTGTATTAGACGTAATTTTAACTCTACATCTATCATTTTTATTAACTTTATATTTATCATAAATACGATATGTTAGTATCTCTTAGAATCCCTTATTGGATTAGACTGTGATTTGTAAAACTTGGCTATGAAGGAGGCCACCCAAGATCTAGAGGCCCAATGAAAAGCACAAGAACATGAGAGAAACAATATGACAAGAATAAAATGCATTCCTATCACGAATACAATAGAATTTGTCCAAGTACATAGGATACCCCTTGGTTAAATAGGCCAATGTGAAACATAGGAAGGCATAAGATTATCCCCTAAACTAATCTATGTCATGCCATTATCCCCTTAGTTCAAACTTCAGATTTTGTTGCTCTTAAGGTTGACCATTTTAAGATTTTACTCAACCGTGTTAGCTTGCATGGAAAAAATATCACTTCAAGTTGGACATCTAATATATATTATTTGAGGATAATCCTAGGTTATTAGGAATCGTTTGACAATTGAAAGAGCTTTATTAGATGACAACATAAAACATTATCATAGAACATTTACATCAAGAAATATGTTGATGAAAGGAAATAAAACTAATGCAAATGAGGATAATATAAATAGTTACAAAATCATTACAATTTTTAATAGAGTAATAAAAAAGGCACAATATGTACCTCAGGAAAATCCTTATACAAAAAAAAATTAACAATAATAACACTACTTGTAGACACCTAAAAGTTGCACAATTAGTTAAGTGAATTTTATTCATTTAATTATCTCCAATTCTTTCAATTAATTAAATTAAAATTTAATTAATATCCCTATTCTTCTAATTAGCCTATTAATCAAATTAAAGATTTGATTAATATTTCCCTTCTTCTATCTAAGAATTTTAATTGAATTCGCATTTAATTAAATACCCCCCCCTCTAGCCATTTTAATTAAATTCACATTTAATTAAAAAAACCTCCATTTATCCCCTTTCCCCTTTTAATTAAATCCACATTTAATTAAAACCCCCTTTGCAAATAAATAAATCAAAATTTATTTATAAATCCCCCCACTTGCAAAATTCAAAATTCACATTTAAATAAATCAATATTTATTTAAATCTATCAAATACAAGTTGCAACCAACAATTGAAATAAATCAATTTTATTTTAATTAAATCCTATTTTCCATCTCCCACTTCAATTCTCCTAAATTCATGACTAAACCTCTTTTAGAGCTTTCTAGATTCTTCTAACCATTCTAATTAGCCTAATCCACCCCTTAATCATTTGCACATTCATTAAGAGAAGTCACTTCTCAAAAATCCCTCAAAGTCTTTGAAATGCATTAAAGGCTTGGTGTCTCCAACAAGTTCCCCAAATTTGGGAGGACTCTTACAAATTTATCCCCCAAAGTCCTATTAACCATTAATGGTTAACTCAACATCCCTTCATAGTTAGAGACATTTCTCTAACTTAACCCTCATCTAACCTAAGGGTCTCATCAAGCACTCATGGCTTTGATCCTAGTTATCTTATTAACCGTTCCACAAGAGTTTACCCCTTGGATAAAGGCTTTATCCATTGGTTATCCACTAACCCAACCATAACCTTACCTCCTAAGGTAACCACCATGTCTCCTCAAGCATTTAATGCCTCTTACATCTCCTCTCAATCCCTCTCAAGGTGACGCTTGTCAACTTGGGAATGGATTGAATCCCTCACATGGATTGATAACTTTCAATCCTAGCCCTTATTCTGATTACTCAATCTCAACCATCCATTCCTCTATGTTTCCTATAAATAGAGCCCATTCCTTCTTCAAAATCATCCAAGTCTGCATGCATCTAATCTATAGTCTCATTTCATCAAGCATTTTAGCCTCTCTTTGATAAATATCAATTAGATCATTTAGTAGCATCATAGCTTAGATTTATCATGTTTTGCATATCATGTTAGTAATATATCATGTTAGCTTCATTTCCATGATAGCTTAATATCATCTTAATATCATTTTCATGTTAGTTTAGCTTCATATCAATATCCTGCACCATATCATTATCTAGTTTCATATTAAAATCATTCATTAGGATCATAGTTGCATCCATTTTGATCCTAAAATCTTTTAAATCTCATTCTCTAGGTTGTCATCCAAGAGATCAAGTGCTCTTCCAAGTGAGGGCCACCTTGAATCTTGAGGATCTTTAGAGATAGAGGAGCATGGAATGATTTTAAAGATTTTAGATTCACTAACTTGTTTGGTTTATTTCTAACCTCTAATGCTATGTTCCATGTGTGTGTTTGAGATGTTTTTCCCTCTTGTAGGTTGAAGACCACATTTTAGGCATACATTACTTATTATATTTTATCAAAATAAAGATTACAATACAATAGTATATTCATATAATCAATGAGCTCTTCAATCTTATCTAGAGCATAATCAGGCATTCAATCGGGCCGAGGGGTGCAAACACTAAGGTGAAGACCCAAATGCGGACAAAATTGCAAAGGGTGCAATTTTAGGATGCTACATTTTTCCCCCACTTTAGTGGGAGTATGAAGTCAATAATAATCTCGGTAAAGTACAAAGGGTTCATATTGCAAACTTTCACCAAGTTATCAAGCAGGTAAGATACACCAAGCTTCCAGTGGAATTTAGGATCTTACAACTTTGATAACAAGGTAAAAGGGACATTATGAAAGAGATAGAAAGAGAGAGAACCATGACTAAAAACTAGTAAGGTTCTCTTACTATGAGTCATGCAAAACCAATAAATTACAAAGAAAAAGACAAAGTTTGTTGAGTAACATAAGTATCAAGAGAGACATCCATTGAGCAGAGTGTATGCCCCCATGTTAAAGCGATTGTGCATGCCTTTTTGGGGGCAATTTATTTAAGGTAGGATACACCCCAAGAAGATAAGAACATTATCACAATGATTTAGCCCCCAAGAAGAGACAAATCAAAGGATAATAATCACAAAACACAAAACACGAGGTGGTTTCATGTATCGCCAAGGTCAGTATGTTTTTTATGATAACTCATGTATATCATGTATATATATGCATAGAATTATCCTCATACACCAAAGAAAGGAAACCACCTTGGAGGAAGAACGACACATGTGTCTTTTCAGTCAACATTGTTGGCATTGACAAAATCGATTAATCCAGAGAACCGGTATACTTGCTGAGATTTGTCATTGATGTCTAACACTGACCGATGGAGTTGTACTGGTGGAGTGTTGTATCTCAGTAGAAAAGGTGATGACTTGTAAACAACATGGAAGCAACATAAGAGACAAGTGATCAAGGTTCAATCGGCTCAAGGGAAGACAAACTAAGCTAACTAGTCTATCACTCAAGAAGATTGGTGTTGAGGTCAGATCTTTAGGTTGGTCACTATGATGATAATGAAGTCACCAAAGGTGACTCAGGTAAGAGGGCTTGAGGTTGTATGCACTGCAAACTGACATCAAGGGATAAATCGGCAATGAAGAGCACAGTGGTATACTGGTAGACCACTTAAGTAGAAGGAAGATAGGTGTTTTCCTAAAATATTGGAGTGATGATCAATTTTTCAGTTGGGGTGGCAAACAGTGAATTGGTGACCTTATGTCTACGCCAAACTAAATGTTGGTGAAGTCAACTTCAGTCATCATTCATGCAGTCAAGCCATGATTACTTGTAGATTTTTTGGTTTGCATTTAAAAGACTAAACTCGACCTAGAAGTCACTATTTTGGGGGGATGCGGTGGCAGAATTAGTATTGTAGTTGGTAGAATTGTTGCAGGGCACACAGAGAAAGAGTGGGAGATTTTGAATTTGAAATCCTCTGAAATCTATGATTTCTTTGATTGAGGAAACACCAGAGGGTGACGACAAAAAGTGTATAAAGTATTTTTAAATTCATTCAAAATTCTTGACAGGCCTTAAATAAAATCCCTTAATTGAGTGGCACCTAACAATGTCTTTGTAATCTCCTAACAGGGATGGATCTTCATCGGGTGTACCCTAGAAGAGGACAAATTTTGTGAGTTCCTACTCACACCGTGGTTTTCTCCCATTTGGGTTTCCATGAGATAAATCTTGGTGTCATTGTGTATATTTTCATGCATGCATATTATTCTGCAGTAATTGTTTGTATTGATGAATATTAAGTGAGTACAGACTTGAGTTAAAAGTTTTAATTGTGTAAAAAAGGTAAACTGTTGATTCACCCCTCTCCTCTCAGCATCGATTGGGACTAACAATTGGTATCAGAGCTTTGGTCCTTAGATTCAGAAGAAGCTTAATTGCTTAAGGAAAGATCCAAGATGATGTGAAAGGAGGGTCCAAAGTTCTCTAAGGATAATTACACCTTATGGTGTGGTGGAATGAAGCTCTATCTAAGAATCCTAGGAGAACAATACTAGAACCATGTAATCATAGAGTACAATGAACCTACAGGGGTTCTCACTCTAGATCAGATCAAAGAAAGGCAAGACAACACTGCTACTATGGATCTGATTGCTAGTACTCTATCTGACATTAAGTATGTTGAGGTTCAAGATTTGAAAAAAAACCTTTAATATGTGGAATAAGATGAAGACTGTTTATGGAGGAGATCCTCATGTTCAAAAGGCTAAAGTAGATAGCTTGAGAGGAAAATTTGATGAGATGAGGATGCAGGAAGGAGAAAATATAGAGCAATACATAAAAAGAATAAAGGATGTAGTAAACTCCATTAAAAGTGTTGGAGGAAAGCTTGAAGTGGAGGAAAGCTTGAAGAGGAGGAAATCTTGAAGAGGATGATGTGGTCAGAAAAATCATGAGAACGTTGCTACCACAATATGCCATAAGGGTTTCTATAATTTAGGAACTTAGATTCTCGGGAACAATTAGTGTTTCACTCGACTCACTGATCGGTAAGTTGACTGCCTTTGAATAGAGCAACTATGATAATAGTGTACAAAAGATTGATGTTGCTTTCAAATCTTCCATGATGCATGCACCAAAAAGGAGAAGAAAAGAAATCGGAAGTAGTTCTACTACAAGAACTGGTCATTCTCATGAAAGTGACAACCTATTATCTAAAGAACTTAAACAAGATGAGATTGAAGCTCTATTGGGAAGAAGATTGACAAGAGGAAAAGGAAAGTATAAAGGTAAACTACCGTTAAAGTGCTTCTCTTGTAATAATGTAGGTCATATTGCATCCAGATGTCCTGACAATGATAGAGATAGGAAGGATAATTTTAGAAGCTACAAGGACAAGAGAAAGGAGTGTTATCTTGCAGAAGAAGGAGTTACCGATGAAGAATCAGAAGGATCTGATGGAGATGGAATTGCATTTGTGGTAGTAAAGGATGATGAATAATGATGAACAGTAAATACCCAATAGATACTGAGAGGGGGGGGGTGAATCAGTATGGACAAAAGCTTCTTCAACAACTTAAACTGCAAAGACTGCACTAATTGGTAAACAATATCACCAATCTATATCAAGGCACTACCGTGAAACACAGTATGACTGTAAAAGACATAAACTGGTAACATCTAGATCTTCTCAAAACCTAATATCTCATCTCAACTTCACCCATATGCTTAAGCAAGTAATACATCAGAAATACAATGACCATTGCATCAACTTGCATTACCTCTTAACAGAAAACACTAAAACATCACATGAAAAAGAATCACACATAACACACTATTTTTTCACATGGAAACCCAACTGGGAAAAACCACGGTGGGGATGAATACCCACAAGTTGTTCTTGAACTCTTCTAAAGTTCGCTCTGTTAGGAGCCTAGTCTAGTTAAAGACTTTACAACTGGTTCTGCTAGGAACTGATCCTGCTAGGGATCACCCGGTTAAGGGATGGCTAAATACCCGGTTAGAGGTTAAAACCCTGTTAAAGGTTACCTTGTAAGAGGATTTGAAGAACTCAATGATTTTGAGTCACCCTGTTAAAGGATTTACAAAAATCCTGTTAAAGCTACCTAGTAAAGGGATTTTCCATCTGCTGAAATGGTTAGAAGTCAATAGGTAATATACTGATATGATAATAGCACTTAATGCCAAGGCAGATCCGCTTCAGTTTATTTACATCTGCAATCACACTATGCAGATCCCTGCTTACTTCTTAGGTCTAGCAAGAATCACCTCACATACATTCATTTGCCAACAACTTCAAATGAAAATCATCATCAACCTTATAGACAACAATTAGGTCAGTGGCCAAAACCTAAAACCCTAAGCATCTAGGTTAACAATACAGTCGGTCCAATCCTGGCCATTTAAACACATTACATAGGGTAAAACAATCTTGAAAAAATCTCAAGATGTTCTCCATCATCCGTTCTTCACCACTTCTGGAAGCTGATAACCCATCACGTGCTCTCCACTGTTTACTAAGATTTTGCACATTCCCAAGGTAGATAGAATCAATCTTCTTCATGCAAGATCCTCAAGGAGATCCTTCACGCGCACAAGGCTAACGTGGTAACATGATCTAATCTTCATTTCAATGCTAACTTATCACAGGATGTCGTCAGTCGAATCACACAGACTTGGAATGCATCAACCGGAAACCCTGAAGCTGAGACTACCAACCGATAGTCATATCAAATGAAACGCTGATACAAACTTTTCATATACCAGTTCACACTCCAACATACCAGTTCACTTGTTGCATATACCGGTTCACTTGCCAGTTTTCTTACTTCAATATACCGGTTCATACTTCAGCATATTGACATCAATGACAACATACAATCCCACAATTTCATCAAACTCTACACATATGCCAACAATCTCCCCCTTTGGCATTGATGACAATACACAAAGATATCTCTACATCTTCTTCCATATTATATGTCTTCAATACTGTAGATATCTTCTCTGCTTCACATCTTCTCCCCCTTTGACAGCTGCGCCAAAGTGGAGGCACAAGCATCCATGATCTACTATGCTGCTCCCCCTAAGGAGTAGCATCCTTCAACACATCAATCATAAAAAAGATTTGACAATGCAATACTTGACTGATGTGGAGCACATACCTTTAGTTCACCTCTTGAAGGGGCAACACCCCTAATTCACCTCTTAAATAGGTAAATGTTGTTGGCATTATGTGAACTGGTATGAGGACATAATGACATTGTGTGTTGTCATTGATGTCAATATGATGAAGAGAAGAGAACTGGTATAACACTATGAACCGACATTTGTGCCAAAGTGAAGTGGTGTGTTTGTTCAAGGTAAACTGACATATGGTTATGGGAACCGGCACATGGAAGCGTTGTATGACTACCGGTTGGTAGTCTCAACTTTAGGGTTTCTAGTTGAAATGCTTCAAGCCTGTGTGGCTCAACCAGTGACTTTGTGTGATGAGTTAGCATGGTAACACAGAATAGATCTTGTTGCCACATCAACCTTGTGTGCATGAAGGATCTTGCATGAAGGAGATTGTTCCCATCTACCTCGGGAATGTGCGAAGCCTGTAAACGGTGATAACATGTGATGGGTTATCTGTCGCCATGAAATCGATGGAAAACGAATGATGGAGAATGTCTTGAGATTGGATCAAGACTATTGCATTTAATGCAGTGTGCTCAACGGTCAGGATTGAACCGTTTGAATTCCTTAACCTAATAGGTTTAGGGTTTATGGTTTATGCTACCGACCTATCTGTTTTCCTATAAGGTTGATGTTGTGTTTCTTTCTGAGGTTGTTGGCAAAATTTGTGTGTGTGTATCCAAGAGAAGAGATATGTGATTCTTGCCAGACCAGAGGAGAGAAGTAATACCTGCAGAGTGTAAGTGAAGAAGGTGAAAAGGAGCTAAAGTGGATCTGCATTGGCATTGAGTGCTGTTACCAGATCAATGTAATACCTGTTGATCTCTAACCACCTCAATAGTTGGGAAATCCCTTAACAGGGTAGCTTTAATCGGCTTGCTGTAAATCCTTTAACAGGGTGACTCAAAACCATTGAGTTCTTGAAATCCTCTAACAAGGTAACCTTAATAGAGTTTAACCCTTAACTGGGTATTCTAGCCATCCCTTAACCGGGTGATCCCTAACAGGATCGGTTCCTAACATAACCTATTGTATCAGTCTTTAACCGAACAAGGCTCCTAACAGAGTGGACTTCTAAAGAGTTCAAAAACAAGCTTGTGGGTATTCATCGCCATCGTGGTTTTTCCCAATTGGGTTTCCACATGAAAAATATGTGTCATATGTGATGTCTTCTTCATGTGATGCTATGTTGTTTTCTGTTAAGTGGTGAATCTTGTTGATCTAGCTGTTATATGTATATCTTTGATGGTAGATTACCTATTCATGCACTAGGGTGAAATGGAAATGAAGTGTTAGATTGTATGAGAAGATAAGTGTCAACTAGTTTATGCTTGTCTTAGTTATTTAGGGTTTTGCTGGTTGTACTCTGTTTAAAGACCGGTGTTACTGTTTGTCTGTCAATGCATAGTGTCTGCTGACAAACCGGCTTAAGATTGTGTTTTTGTCTGTACTGATTCACCCCCCTCTCAGTACCGATTTGGTACTATCCGTTCATCATTGTGTTATCAAATGTAGCCTTCAGTAGAGGCTTGGTGAATATATCTGCTAATTGCTCTTTACTGGAAACATGTTCCGATACAACCTCTTTGTTCTGAACTTTCTCCCTCAAGAAATGATACTTGAGCTCGAAGTGCTTGGTTCTAGCATGCAATACTGGATTCTTGGAAATATTAATTGCACTTGTGTAATCACAAAATATACTCACTGGTTCAGATACAGGGACTTTGAAACCACTTAATACATGATTCATCCAAATTGTTTGAGTGTAGTTCATAAATGCTGCTACATATTCTACTTTTGCTGTGGACTGAGAGATACAACTCTTCTTCTTGCTCATCCATGAGACTAGTCTACCACTGAAAAAGAATGCACCATCGGTTGTGCTCTTCCAGTCATCCACATTACCAGCCCAATCGACATTAGTAAACACTTTGAGATTGAAATCATTATTGTATGGATACCACAATCCATAATCTATAGTTCCCTTTAGATATCTAGGAATCTACTTGACTGCTACCAAGTGGGATTCTCTTGGACTTTTCTGGAAACGTGCAACAATGCCCATTGCATGTGCAATGTCCGGTCTGTTGTGTACAACATAGTGCAACTTACCAATCATTGACTGGTATTCCTTCTCATTCACCAACACCGAGTCATCTTCTTTTGACAATTTACAACCAATCATCATCGGTGTACCAACTAGTTTGCTATCTTCCATGCCAAAGGTCTTCAACACCTCTTTGACATACTTGGACTGAGTGATAAAGATACCATCTTTCATTTGTTGAATCTTTAGTCCAATGAATAACTTAATCTCTTTGATTAGTGACATCTCAAATTCCTTCTTCATTTCATCTGCAAATGCATGGCTCATCTTGTCATTTCCACCAAAAATTATGTCATCAAAGAACACTTCATAGATCAAAATCTGATCTCCTTCTGTCTTCAAATAGATATTGCTATCTTCACTTTTTCTTTCAAATCCAATCTTCACAAGATGGGAGTGTAAATATTCATACCATGCTCTAGGTGCTTGCTTCAATCCATACAAGGCTTTATGTAGCCTACACACCATATTATTGTCTTTTGATAGGGCAAACCCATTTGGTTGCTCTATATACACTTCCTCTTCAAGTATTCCATTTAGGAATGCAGATTTCACATCCATCAGATACACTTTGAATCCCTTGAAGGTTGCATATGAAAGTAGCATTCGAACTCCTTCCAATCTAGCTACTTGAGCATATCCCTTACATACCAATCTTGCTTTAGTTCTTACCACTGTGCCATCTTCATTCAACTTGTTTCTAAAAACCCATTTGGTGCCAATAAAATTTTTGTGCTCAGGTCTAGGTACCAAAGACCATGTACTATTCTTTTCTATATGGTCAAGTTCCTCTTCCATAGCCTTAATCCAATCTTCATCTTTGTGTGCCTCTTTAAATGTTTTGGGCTCAAATTCAAAAATCATGCAAGAATTCTCTCTGACCTTTCTTCTTGTAAGTATTCCTACATCCTTATCCCCTATGATATTCTTTAGATCATGATGCAGCTTTACATACCTAGGAATGATCTTAACTGATTCCTCTTGCTTTTCCTCTTCATCCTCATCTTCATGAGCATCTACTGGTGTAGAAGCACTATTACTTGTACTTGGTTGTTTTGCAACTGGTTCTCAGAAGGTTACATCCGATTCATCTACCACTTGCTCGTTGCTAGTTTCCTTAGGTTTCTCAGAGGTTTCATCAACTCTAACATTGATACTTTCAACAATTCTCTGAGTCCTATTGTTAAAACACTTGAGAGCTTTTCTCTTGGTGGAATACCCTAGTAATATTCCCTCATCACATTTTGCATCAAACTTGCTCTGGTATTCACTTCTCTTGATATAACACTTGCTACCAAACACTCTAAAGTATCTTACTATGGGAGTCTTACTGATCTAATACTCATAAGAAGTTTTATCCTTACCTTTCTTGATGAGTACCTGGTTCATAGTGTAGACTGCAGTGCTCACCACTTCTCTCCAAAAAGTGTGAGGAACCTTCCCTTGAATCAACATTGTTCTGACAACTTCAACTATAGTCCAGTTGTTCCTTTCTGCTAGGCCATTCTGCTGTGGAGTCCGGGGGGGGGGGCGCAGACAGTTGCCTCTTGATGTCATTCTCTTCACAGTACTTATTGAATTCACCAGAAGTGAACTCACCTCCTTGGTCGATTCTAAGGCTTTTAATGCTCTTACCGCTTTCCTTTTCAACTAGTGCTCTGAAGGCTTTAAACTTTCCAAGAGCTTTAGACTTGTCTTTCAAGAATGTGACCCACATCATTCTTGAGAAATCATCACTAAGAATCATAAATTACCTATCTCCCTAAACACTCCTGGTTTTCATAGGACCACACAAATTAATGTGCACAAGATCAAGTAAATTATCTACTATGAAAGATTTACCTTTGAAGGTTGAGGAAGACATTTTCCCCAGTTGACATTCTCTGCACAAAGGATTCTCTAGTTTGTTCAACACAGGAAATCCTCTAACTGCCTTGATCTTACTCACTTTCACAATATTATCAAAATTTACATGGTAGAGTCTCATATGCCATATCCAACTGTCATCAAACTTAGCCATTAGACATTGACTGATATTTGTATTTAACTAAAATAAGTTACCTTTGGTCTGCATACCAGTGGCCATCAGTTCACCACTCTTTCCTTTTATTTTGCACACTCCATCTTTGAATTCCAAAGTGAGTCCTTTATCATTCAGTTGGGCAACACTCAAAAGGTTATGCCTAAGACCTTCTACCCAATACACATTAGCAGCACTGCTTTTTCTCTTTAGAGAGATGGGCCCTTTTCCTTTTACCATACATGGTGCATCATTATCAAATCGGACTACACGTCCTTCATAATCTTCCAGAGACAAAAAATTCCTTCAGTCACCAGTCATGTGGTGAGAAAATCCACTATCAATAATCCACTCATTAGAATTATCAAAGCGGGAGACAAGAGCCTTCTTGCTTGACACATCTTCCTTAACAACTACAAACACTATGTCTTCGCTTACTTCATCTTCTGATTCATCATCAGTGACACCTTCATCGACTGCAACAAGACAATTTCTCCTATTTCCTCCTTTGAACTTTTTAAACTTCTTCGATTTGTCCTTATTATCACTTTTGGGATAGTTGACAACAATGTGTCCTATCCTATTGCAAGAAAAACATTTCAAAGGGAGCTTACCTCTATATTTTCCAGTTCCCTTAGGAAGTCTCTTGGCAAGAAGAGCTTCAAACTCCATCAGGATCTCCTCATCATCCATATCCCTGCTTTGTCTGGGTTCACAATTGGTACTAACCTCTTTTCCCTTTCTAGATAGTGCAATAGATGCTCTAAAGGCCGATTCAGTATTGTGAACACTGCTATCATAACTATTTAGCTCATATGCAGTCAACTTAGCAATGATGGAGTCAAGGGATACCTTTGTCTTGTCAATAGATCTCAACTCTTGAATAGTGGAAACCCTTATTGCATAAACTAGTAATAAGGATCTCAAAACTTTGCTAACAATGGTGGGATCATCTATTTTGCCTCCTGCACTCTTGATGTCTCCTACAATAGTTTTAATTCTTATCCCATATTGTTGAATGGTCTATCCTTCAACCATCCGCATCTCTTCAAATTTTCCCCTAAGGCTCTCTTCCTTAGCTTGCTTCACATTCTCATCACCACCATAGATAGTCTCTAGGGTATCCCATACATCTTTGGGATTGTCTTTGTCTCGAACATCTAAAAATGCAATATTAGATAGACTGCTGATAAGAGCTTCCATGACTTGCCCATTCTCTTGAATTTCTCTTCTTTGATCATCGGCGATAGTACTAGTAGGGACAACATAAGTATTCTCAACATAGTTCCAGTGTTGACCACCCATGCTTTTAATGTAGATCTTCATTCTGTCCTTCCATATCTTAAAGTTATCTAGGTTGAACTTAGGACCTTCCCTCTTCATCATTAGAATAGGATCTTTTCCTCAAGCGGTTAAGCTTATAATACAGAGGACTTGGAGGACGCTCTGATAGAAATTTATGAATAATGATGAATAGTAAATACCCAAAAGATACTAAGAGGGGGGGTTGAATTAGTATGGACAAAAACTTCTTCAACAACTTAAACTGCAAAGACTACACTAACTGGTAAACAATATCACCAATCTAAATCAAGCCACTATCAGTAAAATACAATATGACTGTAAAAGACATAAACTGGTAACATCTAGATCTTCTCAAAACCTAATATCTCATCTCAACTTCACCCATATGCTTAAGAAAGTAATACATAAAAAATACAATGACCATTGGATCAGCTTGCATTACCTCTTAACAGAAAACACTAAAACATCACATGAAAAAGCATCACACATAGCACACTATTTTTTCATGTGGAAACCCAACTAGGAAAAACCACGGTGGGGATGAATACCCACAAGTTGTTCTTGAACACTTCTGAAGTTTTCTCTGTTAGGAGCCTAGTGTGGTTAAAGACTTTACAACTGGTTCTACTAGGAACCGATCCTGCTAGGGATCACTCGATTAAGGGATGGCTAAATACCCGGTTAGAGGTTAAAACCAAGTTAAAGGTTACCTTGTAAGAGGATTTGAAGAAATCAATGATTTTGAGTCACCCTGTTAAAGGATTTACAAAAATCCTGTTAAAGCTACCTGGTAAAGGGATTTTCCATCTGCTAAAATGGTTAGAAGTCAACAGGTAATATACTGATATGATAATAGCACTTAATGCCAAGGCAGATCCACTTCAGTTTATTTACATCTGCAATCACACTATGTAGATCTCTGCTTACTTCTTAGGTCTAGCAAGAATCACCTCACATACACTCATTTGCCAACAACTTCAAATGAAAATCATCATCGACCTTATAGACAACAATTAGGTCGATGGCCAAAACCTAAAACCCTATGCATCTAGGTTAATAATACAGTCAGTCCAATCCTAGCCATTTAAACACATTACATAGGGTAAAACAATCTTGAACAAATCTCAAGACGTTCTCCATCATCCGTTCTTCACCACTTCTGGAAGCTGATAACCCGTCACATGCTCTGCACCGTTTACTAAGATTTTGCACATTCCCAAGGTAGATAGAATCAATCTTCTTCATGCAAGATCTTCAAGGAGATCCTTCACGCACACAAGGTTGACATGGTAACACGATCTAATCTTCATTTCAATGCTAACTCATCATAGGATGTTGTCAGTTGAATCACATAGACTTGTAATGCATCAACCAGAAACCCTGAAGTTGAGACTACCAACCGGTAGTCATATGAAATGAAATCCCGATACAAAATTTTCATATACTGGTTCACACTCCACCATGTTGGTTCACTTGTTGCATACACCAGTTCATACCATCATACCGATTCACTTGCCAATTTGCTTACTTCAATATACCAGTTCATACTTCAGCATATTGACATCAATGACAACATACAATACCATCATGTCATCAAACTCTATACATATGCCAACAAAGGAAGATAACACAGAGGAAGGTTATATGTCACCGATTTCTAGTTCAAACCAGTGTGCAGATTGGGTAATTTATAGTGGTTTCACTTACCACATGACCGATGACACAAACAAATTCCTTAGCATAGAGGGTTGCAATGGAGGAACGGTGAGATTCGACAATGATGCTCCTTGTATAGTAAAAGGTAAAGGATCTATAGCCCTAAATGATAAAACACATTATGAAGATGTTTATTGGGTAGAAGGGCTAAAATTTAGTCTATTAAGTGTTGCACAACTTAACAATAAGGATTAGCGGTTAGAATTCATCGAAGGAATATGCAAAATTAATGACAAATAATGAAGTTTGATTGCTACCGATAAACAATCTAGAGGTACTCTATTTCACCTAAACACCACCATAAGTAGTTGTCTAATGGAAAAGGTAGAAGATGGTTGTGGCACAAAAGACTGTGTCATGTTAACTTTGATAGTATAGAAAAAGTTAGTAAAATGAAGTCTATTAGAGGTATGCCTAATATTGTGAAACCTGAAAATGCTATGTGTAAAGATTGCCAACTAGGAAAGTTGACCGGGTCTAGTTTCAATAGCAAATCTTTCTCATCTATAAATGTGGTGGACTTAGTTCATACGGAATTCTATCATCCTATGAGAACCAAGAGTTTCTATGGAGACCGATATTTCATTTTGTTTGTAGATGACTTTTCAAGAATGATGTGGGTTGTATTCTTGAAAGAAAAATTTGAAGCCTTTCACATGTTTAAGGTCTTCAAGGCTTGAGTAGAGAGAGGAACTGATAAGAATCTGAAATATCTAAGATCAGATAGAGGAGGAGAGTTCACCTCTCAAGAGCTTATAAATTACTATGAAGAATAAGGGATTATGAGACAGATGTCTGCACCCAGAACACCTCAGCAGAATGGGGTTGTTGAAAGAAGGAATAAATTTTTTATTGATTGTGCAAGGACTCTGATGATACAGAAGGATATTCCACTTATCTTCTAGAGAGAAGCAGTAAGCACTTATGTGTACACTTTGAATTGTATATAGGTGAAGAAAGGGACAAATAAAACTCCCTATGAATTATGGTGTGGATACTCACCCAATGTCTGCTATTTCAAAGTATTGGAAGCAGGTGCTATATCAAGAGGGATGAGTACTCTGGAAAGTTTGATCTCAAGAGTGATGAAGGAACCTTCGTAGGTTACTCCACAAAGACTAAAGCATACTGGTGTTTGAACAAAAGGATCGATAAGATTGTGGAAATTGAAAAAGTCAGAGTAGATGAGTTCTCTGAGAAAAATGAACAGGATAGCAAGAGTGAACCAAAGGATTATAAAGGGTTCGATTACACTATACTGGTCGAACCTACTGAAGAGAATCCTATTGTAGTGGCAAATGAAGAAGCTTGTGAAGTATAACCTACAAAACTAGTAGAAGAAGCTCTAAGAAATGAACCAGTACTAGCAAAGTATGTCAGAAACAATCACTCCACTGAAAATATCATTGGTGACAAAGATGCAGGAGTATTGACTAGAAGAAGAGCAAGAGAGAATGCCTTTTTGCTCTACATAATTGAGCCCAAAATAGAAAAGGAGGCTCTAAAAGATGAAGACTGGATAAAATCCATGGTGGAGGAACTGGAGTAGATTGAGAAAAATGAAACTTGGACTCTAGTGCCCAGACCGGAAAACAAAAATGTGATAGCCACCAAATAGGTGTTTAGAAACAAAATGAATGAAACCAGTAAAATAGTAAGAAACAAAGAAAGGCTAGTTTGCAAAGGCTATGCTTAGGAGAAGGTTTGGATTGGATAAACCTTTTCACCAGTGGCTAGGGTGGAAGGGGTAAGAATTTTGTTGGCCTATGCTGCTTACAAGAAATTCAAAGTTTACCAAATGGATGTCAAATCGACATTCTTGAATGGTGTTTTAGAGGAAGAAGTATACATAGAGAAACCAGAAGGGTTTGCATTAGAAGATGGAAGAGATATGGTATGCAGGCTGAAGAAGGATCTATATGGGCTAAAACAAGCACCAAGAGCTTGGTATGAGAGGCTACACTCATAGCTATTAAGCATAGGGTTCAAGAGAACTAGTGATAAAAATAACCTATATCTGAAGACCGGAGAAGAAAGAAAACATCTAATTGCTGAAATATTTGTAGATGACATCATATTTGGAGGAGATGATGAGATGAGCAGAGGTTTTGTAGAACACATGAAGAAAGAATTTGAGATGTCCATGATCGGTGAGATAAAATTCTTCACCAGCCTGCAAATCTCACAGCTAAATAATGACATATTCATTAGCCAAACCAAGTACATAAGGGAAATTTTTAAGAGTTTTGGAATGGAAGATTGCAAACCTATTGGAACTCCAATGGTTACATGTTGCAAGCTCTCCAAAAATGATGAGGCTCATGAAGTGAATGAGAAACTTTACCGATCCATGATCGGTAAGTTTCAGTATACAGTACACAATAGACTGGACATAGCACAAATTGTTGGCTTGGTTGCTGGATTTGTTGCAAATCCGAAAGAGACTCATATGGTGGCAGTGAAGAGAATATTTAGATACCTAAAAGGGACTGATGAGTATGGTCTCTAGTATCCACATAAGGGAGACTTCATCTTAAGTGTCTTCACTGATTGTGATTGGGCATGGAACATTAATGACATAAAAAACACTATTGGAGGTGCATTTTTTCTTGGAGATAGGATTGTGTCATGGACAAGAAAGAAATACAATTGCATATCTCAATCCATAGTTGAGGCTGAGTATGTGGCTACTGCAATCAAACGTACACAAATTGTATGGATCAACTAATTATTGGAAGGTATCCAAGAAAAGGTGACAGAACCTTTGGTAATTCACTGTGACAACACTAGTGCTATAGACATATCCAAGAATATGGTGATGCATTCCAAGACAAAGCATATAGCTATCAAATATCACTACCACCGAGAATGGGTTCAAGACAAGGAAGTGAGGTTGGATTATATACCAACAAAAGAATAGGTGGCTGATATCTTCATCAAGACACTATAGAAGGACACCTTTCAATACCTTAGAGGTTAGCTAGGGGTGATGCCCCTACTTGCAGTAAAATAAGTAAAAAGGGCCCTATATCAATCTGGTATGATTTCTTTATGAAAAATCCCCAAGACTAGATCTTGATAAGTGTGGAATACTCAAGTTAGGGGGAGCAGTCTTGTAAGTGTACTGAAATACATCTTTGGCATTGTTGTCAAAGGGGGAGATATGATTGTAGTGTTTGAGCATTGGTAAGTAGTGATTGAGCTAAAGTTGTTGAAATAGAGTATTACCAGTGTTAGGGAGAGATATTCATTACTCAGAGCAGAAGTAATGACCGTCACAAAAATAAAGAAAGAAATGAAGAAAATATTTGTAGGAGTAATTGATAAGATAGATTCTGAAGTGTTCCCATCAATGCCAAAGGGGAAGATTGTTGGCATTGATAAAACTGGTTAATCTAGAGAACCAATATACTTGCTGAGATTTGTCATTGATGTCTAACACTGATCGGTGGAGTGGTGTATCTCAGTAGAAAAGGTGATGAATTGTAAACAACATGAAGTCAGCATACGAGACAAGTGACCAAGGTTCAATCAACTCAAGGGAAGACAGACTAAGCTAACTAGCCTGTCACTCAAGAAGATCGGTCTTGAGGTCATATCTTTAGGTTGGTCATTATGATGATAATGAAGTCACCAAAGGAGACTTAGGTAAGAGGGCTTAAGATTGTATGCAAACCAAAACCTCATTGGAAAACAAGAGAAGAGACTTGATAGAAGCACTGAAAACCGACATCAAGGAATGAACTAACAATGGAGAGTGTAGTGGTATACCGATAGACTAGTTAAGTAGAAGGAAGATAGGTGTTTGCCTAAAATCTTAGAGTGATGATCAGTTCAGTTGTGGTGGCAAAAGGTGAGTTGGTGAGCTTGTGTCAATGCCAAACTAAAGGTTGGTGAAGTCAACTTTAGTCATCATGCAGTAAATCCATGATTACTTGCAAATTTTCTGGTTTGCATTTAAAAGACTGAACTTGACCCAGAAGCCACAATTTTTGGGGGACGCGGTGGCAAAATTAGTTGAGTAGTTGGCAGAATTGTTACAGGGCGTGTAGAGAAAGAGTGGGATATTTTGAATTTGAAATCCTTTGAAATCTTTGATTGTGATGTAGAGAGTCTTGGAGCTAATCCTATTCACCTTCTTGTCTTTCTTGTCTCACTCAACCCTCTAACTCCTCAAGCCCATCCAATGGTACTTGGTAGGGGTTTTTCTATCTAGAATTCCAAGGTCTAATCCACTTTGGCTTTCCTCCAAGGTATAGCCACTAATCTTAAAAAATCAACACTTCCTATTGAGGCTTCCACCTCAATCCCTAACACCACTCCTAAGTGCTCCACCAACCTCTGCAAAGGATCCCACCTCACAAACTTGTTTCAAGAGTGTAGCATGAAGTTACACAATTTTTTTGGTGTCTCCAACCTTCAAAACCATTTCCAATCTTGCTCAACCTCTCTTGGTATCTACTAGCACCAAATAGGCTTAATAAAATTAGCCCTCCTATGATGGTTTTCAGGGCTTATTTTGAAATCTCTCCACACAAGGCCAAAAATAAATCACAGATTTGAGTACCTTTTTTAGAGTTACAAACAATATTGAAAAATTGCATCTAGGTTCTCCATACACATGTGGTAACAAAAACTATCCTATTTTCAAGGGTTTAGGCCTACCCGGGTGACTTACAAATTCGGTCTTAAAAACCTTCACCATTCAAATCATCTGCACAAATAAATTAAGGATTCTTTTAGGAAATTCATAGGGATTTCCAGCCATATCTCAATTCTGGCTCCACCAATCCATATGTGCTAAAAAATCGCACATCTTCTACTGTCCTAGACTCACCAACACCTAGTTGTGAGCCTAGGGTTTCATTGTAGCTCCTCCACAAAGGCCTACAAAAAAAAAAAACCTAGTATAAAAATATGTATAGAACCTAACCTAGCATTCCACATGATTATAAATTGTGCCATTAATGGATGCTTAGGTTAGAGCCATTTTGTCCTTAAACCCTACTTTGCAAGGGTTTTACTCCTAGTCACATAGAATGGATTAGATCTTTGCAACCAAACACAATCAAACTTGCTAATCTACCTTGCTGGGAAGAGTATTCAACAAAATCTCATGCCCTACAATGAGATTCTTCTGACAAGTCCGCACTAGACTGTACAATGCAACCAAAAACAAAGAAAACTGTCAAAAAATGGTGAAAAGACAAGATTTCCTTACAACTCCAAAACTTGCTTTTGCATTCCAAATATTCTAAACTATACAATGATGATGTCTTCAGATTTAAATACCTAGTTCAGTTGGTTGAACCAACTTCTTCACAGCTAACATCCAAAAATGCAACTTTTTGCAAAATGTTAAAAAATGTTGCTTAGCAACTTTTACATTTTTGTCACTTAGGATGCAACTTTGCATTCAAGTGTATTACAAGGCTCCCAAAGGCCCTCTAAGCATCCTAGAAGACCTAAAAAAAATACATTAAACCCCCATTACATGATGACTATGTTTTAGAATACTACACCTATGATCAATATCAACATTACAACTTCCTAGGCTAATAGCATCCTGAACACCACAAAGTTTGGACAACTCAACCATGGCTCTATTGAGTCTCAAATGGTTGGTCCATTATTACAACTTGAAAGAAAACACAAAAACATAGAAAAAACCAAAATTTATTACTTGGTGTGATATGTGCCCTGCATTATACTCCCCTAGGACAAAGAACTCAAGTCCCTTGAGTTAAGAGGTCTGCAATTTCCACACCATGCTAAAGTATATCTGATTTTGACATCCACATAGCATCTAATTCAGGTAACCCTATCCACTTTACAAGATAAGGCTTGTAAAATCCTTTCCTTGTCTTCTTTATCACCTTGGTGCCCATGTTACTTTCCAACTTGACCGGTTGACATGGTGGCAAATCTCTTACCCAATCATCATTACCTTGTGATGAAGTGTCCAATTGATTTGTTTGTGATTCTCCCTTGTATGGATAGAGATCACATACATTAAAGATAGGAGAAATACCCAAGGTGGGAGGGAGTTCAACTTCATATGCATTTTGTTCATATTTGTGCACCACCTTGAGAGGCCCAATCTTCATCATCAATAGCTTAGTAGGCTGCCATTTTGGAAGTCTCTCCTTCCTTAGGTATGCTAGGACCAAATCTCCAATCTTAAATTGCACATTCCTTCTTGTTTTATTAGCATTCACCTTATACTGCTCAAACTTTTGTTGTAAGGTCTGCCTTACCTTATCATGCACTTCTTTGATACCTTCTGCAAAATTGTCACCTTGTGCACTCTTAGGTTCCATAGAACTGAGAACTCTGAGCTCTAGTATGCCCCTAGGATGAAATCCATACACAAAATCCTAACACAAAATCCATGCTCAAACATTCCCACACAAAATCCATGCTCAAACATTCCCAAGGCCTCTGAGGTATGACCAAAGGTTGGTAAAGACCTGCATTACTTGATGAACCCTTTTCTCTTTGATGGATTGCACATTATTCTACAAACCTTCTCACTTCCGATTGCAACTTGGGCCAATGGTAAAACCTACTAACCTACTCCAAAGTTTTATCTATGCCAAAATGACCTCCTAGACCTCCTTGATGCTTTTCTTGGATAATGTTTTATCTGATAGAACATTGGAGAATACAAAGAAGGAATCCTTTGAACAACAAACCCTCTTGTATCATATATTCTGAATAAGAGACATGTGAGGTGTTGGAAAAATCAGTACAAACAACATATATCTCTGCAAAATCTTTATCATCCTTGTAGAGGTATTTTAACTCATTTAATCCCACACTTTACAATTGTATCTCTTGCATAGTCACGACTCTCCTACTTAATGCATCAACTGCCTTTTTTGCTGTGCTCTTTTTGTGCTTGATAGTGAAGGTTTAGGATTGTAGGTATTCAACCCACTTTAGGTGTCTCTAATTCAACTTCTCTTTCCCATTAAGGAAACTAAGGGCATGGTTGTCAGTGAAAACTACAAACTCTTTGGGAAACAAGTAATGATGCCACTTCTTCAATGCTTGAACCATGGCATAAAAATCCAAATAATATGTGGAGTATCTTTTCTTATCTTCATTCAATTTCTCTGAGAAGAATGCTATAGGATGACCTTCTTGGCTTAAAACTACCCCTATTGCCCTAGCTGACATCACATTCTACTATAAACAACTAACTAAAATTAGGTAATCTAAGGGTTGGCAACTTTTCTATCTTAGCTTTCAACCCTTCAAATCCCTTATTGGCTTCCTCTGTCCACTTAAAGTGACATTTAATCCCTCCTTTAATGGTCTTGAGTATAGGAACACAAACATGGCTAAAGTTTCTTACAAACTTCTTATAAAAATATGCCATTCCATGAAAACTCCTAACATCACTTATGCTCCTAGGTATAGGCTAATTAATTATTGCTTCTACTTTACTTGGATCCATCTTTAAACAACCTTGTGAAATGACAAAACCAAGGTAAACTAACTCTATTTTCAAGAACTCACATTTTTCAAGGTTGATTTTGAGTTGAGCCTCCTTCAACTTCTTCAAGACCATCTCCACATGCTTAAGGTGTTCCTCCTTAGACCTGTTGAAGACTAAAATGTCATCAAGATACACTATAACAAATTTACCAATAAACTCAACCAAGACTTCATTCATGAGCCTTTGAAAGGTACCAGGTGCATTGGTGAGACCAAAAGGCCTTACCAACCATTCATATAGGCCTGCATTGGTTCTAAAGGTTGTCTTCCATTCATCACTAGGTCTGATTCTTATCTGATGATAACTGGACTTCAAGTCCACCTTTGTGAAGTAGCATGCTCCACCTATATTTTCCAATAGGTCCTCTATCCTTGGTATGGGAAATCGGTACCTTATAGTGATCTTATTGATTTCTCTTGAGTCAGTGCACATCCTCCATTTTCCTCCTTTTTAGGCACTAATACAGTAGGAACAACACATGGACTCAAACTCTTTTTAATAAACCCCTTGTCCAAGAGTTCTTGCACTTCTTTGGTGATCTCTTCATTTTGGCTAGGTGTCATTTTATAAGCAACTTTGTTTGGAAGATTTTCCCCTAGTATCAAATCTATTTGATGATTTACATATCTCATTGGAGGTAAAGAATCAGACATATCATCTCCTATAGCTTCTGCATATTGCTTTAGTAAGCCTTGCACCTCTTGAGGCACTTCACTCATTGGATTTGCCTTAGCTTCATCTTTAGGCTTTAACACTATAGCATAGCCCTGATTACCCTCTTGTTTTAATACTTTAAGGAACTCTTTACCACTCAGCAACATAACACTTGACCCTACTTTATTTTCCTCTTTTGGATCAGGTAATGGATCCATCTAATATTTCTTACCATTCTTGGTGATGAGATAACTGTTCTTTTCTCCATCATGATAGGCTTTCACATCATATTGCCATGGATGGCCCAAAAGAAAATGACAAGAATCCATAGGCAATATGTCACATAGAAGTTTGTCTTTGTAGTCACCAATTTCAAAGTCCACCCATGCTTGTTCATCAACTAAGACATGTTGACACTGGTTGAGCCATGACACATTATAAGGAGTGAGATGAGGCAATATTTTTAGTTTGAGCTTATCCACCATTTCAACTGAGACAATATTCTCTATGGAACCTGAATCCACAGTCACCTTACAATTTTCCCATGTGACTTACAAGTGGTCCTAAATAAACTTTTCCTCTGTGGTGGCTCTTGAGCTTGGGGTGTCTTAAGCATTGTTCTTCTCATCATTAAATTTTATCCATCCATCACTGGCCCTACCTTGCTGATTGGAGAAGTCTCACTTTGAGTATCCTCCTCTTGCACTAACTAAGTCCTTCTTTCACCCATGTATGAGCTTGTTGAACTTGAGGATTTTCCTGGGCACCTACACATGGTATGTCCAACTTGATTGCAGTGATAACACCTACTGGTGAAGATTGTATTTCCTCTTCCTGAGTTTTTAAACCTGCCCCTAAAATTTGCTTCTCCCTCTAAAGGATCATCTATATGTTCCTCTTTGTGAGTCCCCACTTCCTTCTTGGTTTTGAGGTTCTTCATTTCTTGAAGTATTCTTCCCTCTGCCAAAGGTTCCTCTTCCTCTAAATTTTTTACCACCTCTATGTTTCTAATTTTTCTCACTTCTCCTTTTGATCTTTTCCTCTTCCCTTAATGCCAATTGAAAACACTTATGAACAGTGTCTAGTGTGAGGATGCTTATTTCATCTTGTATGTTTTGCCTAAGGCCATTCATGTACTTGGCCATTTTCTCCACTTCATTCTCATGCTTCCTAGCCCTCAAACTTAGTTTGTGGAATTCCTCAGTGTATGTATTGACATCTAGTTTCCTTTGTTTCAAATTTTGCAATATCTTGTGGATTTGAACTTCATAATCCCCTGGTAGGAATTGATCCTTAATCCTTATCTTCATACACTCCCAAGAAGTTATATTTTTGTTACCTACTTGTACCCTTTCTTCTTGCATCATGTTCCACCAAACCAATGTTGATCCTCTCAATCTTGAATTGGCCACATTGACTCTTTTCTCCTCTACTACCTCCTTATAATCAAAATGATTATTTAATGCCTCTATCCAATCTACTAACTCCTCTCCATTGAGATTTCCTCCATAGGTGTGTAATCCATCGAAGTTATCCTTAGAGATGGATTTGACTGCATCAAAGAATAGTTTTTGGTCTTGGGGCATTAATACTATTGTCTGGTCCTCCTCATTCTCCACTTCTTCATCTGTCTCATCTCCCCATTTTGTCTTAACCTTCCCCTTCTCCTTCTTAACATCTTAGGTTCCTTTACTTCCTTTCTGATCCTTCAATCCTTCAAACATCTCTACCACCATCTGTTGGATGGCTTCTAGAGTCATTGCCTTTAGAGGCAAGGAACTTGCTTCTCATTCCTCACAATCTATCACACACCAATGTTTCAAAGGGTGGCTCTAATACCACTCTTGGAGCTGTTAGGATTCCCAAAGATAATGAGAGGGGGGGGGGTTGAATCAGTATCTATCTGGTTAATGGATTTTCTAAACTTATTAAATGAATTGCATGCCAAAACAGTCTACCAGTAAACCATAAATAATGTAGTAAATAAGATCAGTAAACACAACATAGAAAACACACCATAACACAATATTTTAATGAGGAAACCCAATGTGGGAAAACCTCGGTGGGATTTGTGACCCAAAATATTTGCTCACTGGCCACTAAGTGAATATTACTTACAAATGTGGTGCCTGCACATGCAGGAAGGCTCACTGCCTAGAGCTCACTGGTCAAATACAAAAAGGGAAGTCTCACTGACTTACAAAAATGGATTATGTAAATCCAATATCATGTACTTCTTTAGTTTATTATCTCCTATGCCAGTCTCAGTACCGGTTTAAGCTCATACAACTTCCATAAACCTTATTCCAAAATCTGCCTTAATATTCGCATTTGCCTTTTGCATTCCATCTATGCTTATACAAATGATTTACAAGATCTCATACTTATATGAGTCCTATTACAATTCGCCTTGTCGGATTTACAAAAATATTTTACAAAATACAAAATATAGTAAACAAAATCCTATCGGTTGGGGTGCCGGTAAACATCTTTGCCGGTGCCAGTGCTGGTGCTTGTGCCTGTGCCGGTGTTTGTGCCTGTGTCAGTGCCATAGGATTATAAGGTTGCCATCAATGACAATACCTTCAATCACCTAAAATTTCTCATTGGAGTGTGCATTTTCCAACAATCTCCCCCTTTGGCATTGATGGCAACACTCATGAGAAAAAGCCAAAATTGTATCCAAAAAGTGTTGTCCAAAAATCTTACTAAAATTGTGTGCTCCAAAACTATGTGCTCCCCTTGAGAAGATGATCTCTTTTGTCAATCATTCTTCTCATCCTCTACTACTCCCCCTTTGGCATCAATGACAAAGGTTGTCATTCAATGTCAATTGAGTGTAGTTCTGGTCTGGATCTCTGTAATCGATTGGTTACAATCTGATACAGATCTGCTAATGCAAAATTTAGGTTGTTATAGAACCTCTCACTATCCTTTAGTGTTTCTTATGTTCTTTGGATTGTACTGGTGAGTATGTGCATTTTCTCTTCCAATGTCTTAAGTCCTGGAACAAGAGCCTCAAAAATCTCTTTTCTCAAAGAGATGAGGATATCTAGTTTAGGACCTAGTCTGCATTTCAATTCTTTTGCCTTAAATTTTAATCTCCTTATCTTTTTCAAGTTTTTCAATTTTCTCTTCATAGTCGGTAATTTCTTGTTCTACTACCAATATGGTGTTTGATGAACCTATTAAATTATCAGCAATATTATTGATTTCCTTCTGTGCTTTTCTGATCTTTGTATCTATATCCTCTATCAAAATGTTTGTCTTACATGTATCTCTGTACAATTTCTTGAAGTCCAAAATTGTCTTTCCTAGTACTGGTAATAATGTATCAATATGTTCCTTACTCTTATTTAATATCTCCTCAAATATTTTTTCCTTCTCTTTATTTATTTTCTCTCTGAAAGTCTCCTCATTGATCTGATAAATTGTTAGTAGATTGCCGGTTATATACTTAGACAATGTGTCTAATTGGTTTAAAGAATCTTTGTTTTCTATGTTACACTTGGGTGCAATCATCTTCAAGATTGGTATGGTGTCATCAATTGCCTTATATGCAAGTGCATTGCAATCAGTTACTTTCTTAATTGAATCAAGCAATACCTCTATTACATTGGTTGGTCGGAATTCTGTCAGTCAAGAACTAGATGATTGACCAATTGTCTTAACAATCTGTAATCCACCGGTGTGAGGAACCTCTTTGCTTATGGTGACCTCTGGTAGGTCAGTTTGAGTCTCCATTTCTACTACCAAGGGTTTAGGTTTCTCAGCTGATGCCAGTGGCACAATCTCTATCTAAACCTTTAGCTCATCCTTCTTCTCTTCTGATTTCTTAGTATGTACCTTAGTCTATTTCTCAAAGCTTTCCACTGTTGGTTTTTCTAATTGTGACTCTATGTTTTCTACCGGTTTCTCTGTGTTTACCTTTGAAATGTCTACAACCGGTATCTCAACAGATTTTTCATTGCTATCAGTTGTCGGTTGCTTAGTAGATACATCAATATGTACACTAGTGGTATCTGCCTTTCCTGTGTCCAGGGGGTTAGTTGACTATTCAGTTTGTTCCTAAGGCCCAATTTCAATATTGCCAACCGTGTCCTCAACATTTGTCTCAACTGTAATGTCTTCTACCGATGGCTCAGTTGCCACATCTCTCTTCTCACTTGTCTCCTTATCAACCACAATGTTGACTTCCTGTGTGTCAATATTCATTGTATACAACACCTCAGAATTAGGATTTGTGTCCTCCTGTGTTGTCTCCATACTCTCAACATTATCTATTTCCAGTGGTGTATCAATAGTTTGTGCCTGTGGAGTATCAGAAGAAGGTGGGGGCAAGTTATCTGTGATCTTTATGCTTGGAGGTCCACCTACCTTGGCTTTACCTTTATCCTTTTCTTTTTGATAGACTTTAAAAGTCTTTGGTCATTTAAGCTCTTCTTGTTTTTCTTTCTCAACAAATAATATATCCCACTTGTCTGTTATTTCTTCTGATATCTCATTAACTCTACCAGCCATTAATGCTACATGTCGGTGACTAATTGAAAATATTGTCTGGTTTGCCTCACTTATTAATTCATCAATCTCTTATGTTGAATTCACTGGGTGAACTGCAAGTAGTTTTTCTATCTTCATCTTTTTGTCTAGTTCCACAATTGCTAACCTTTTAGCATCTAACCTTCTATACAAGTCATTGGGTAAATCATCTACAACCTCAATCAGAAATTTCTTGTAAATATCCAAGTGTAGGATAACACTATTTTCTATGCTTTCATTTTCTTCATTTGAAAATGTGTTATACAACTTGCTAATGTTTGATAAGTTACCATCTTCAGTTATTTTATGTAGAAGATTGTCAAGTGGAGGAACAACTTGTTTTACTTTCTTCTTTCTTGGAGTCATCTTCTTTGTCGAAGGCCTAATTGCCTGTTGTTTTTGTCTTGTTCTCTTAGGTGTAGGAGCGGGTACTGGTGAAGGTTTTCTTTCTTTTACTAACCTTTTAAACTGTCGGCATTTTTCTATCAGAGGAGGTAGCAACCGGTGAAAGATGTGTTTCCGGTTGTAATCCTTGCAAGTCGCTTTCCTTAATACCAGTTTTATTCAATATGTCTTCCTTGATTGCTTTTGCCTGCCTTGTTCCTTTTCTAACTATTTGTTTAGTTTTCTTTATTCTTTTCTATGACTGAATGTTGCTTTCAATTATTTCCGCATTTCCAAATACTTTCTCTATTGGTTCTTTAGGGGCTTCTAGAAGGGCTTTTGCATAAGTTTCTATTATGTTCTTATCAGCCTCATATCCCATCTCTATAACCCAAACTATCCTTGGGACCACTGCTTCCATCTGGATTTCATCTTTCTTTATCACAAAGCATATCTCCTTTTGATATTTGTCAACTATAGATTGAGATAGCCTTATCCTAGTTTTCATCCTAGCCTTTAGTGCCTAAAAATGTTCATTTATGTTCTTCTCCCTATCATCTCCCATATTGTTTAAAATATCTAGAAGTTGTTTTCCTACTAGTATGTCAAATCCAAAATCCTTTCTACCAATACCGGGAACTTCCTTGGTGATATATAACAATAGGCATACAAGTAAGTTGCCAAATCTGAATGTCCCTTTCTTGTCCCCTTTGATTTTCTTCAGATTGTCTATTAGCTCATCTTTTGACCATTCACATATGTCAATCTTTGTATTTTTGTTTACCATGTCATAAGCACTTTTGATACATAAGCTACAAACAGAGTTTAATCTATTGGCATGTGTAACTTTGTATCCAAGAATCATGCTACTGAATCTTACATTGATATCCTTTACATCATTTACTCTTAGGGATCTCTTGTCAAAGGTTGTGCCGGTTAGGGTCATTACAATGTCATTTGGAACCTTTTTAGTTTTGTCAGGCCTACTACTAGTGGAAGGTAAGCCTATCACTGCCCTAACTGCCTCTTTTGTTATCTTGTGAATGGGATCCAACCAAAAGAACTCCCGATGTACTCTTCTTAACACAATCCTTATAACATCCTTTAGAAAATCAAGGATAGTAAGAATCTCCACAAAACCTAGGGTTTCAACTATCTTATGTTTCAGTTTCACATTTCTATTAACATCACAAATTACTATTCTATACATGTTCATAATCTCTTCAGCTCCTAGTTCTTCAATATGACAATGTATGTAAATTCTAGGATCCTCAACATAATAAACTCCTTTGGGTTATTTTGAAAAAGCTCCTAGGGTATCATCTTTCCTCGCAATTTCGGGAATAATTTTAAATACGGGTCTAAGGCACTTAACAACTTCAATTACAGTAGGGTTTGCAATGAATTCAGGTGCAGAGGAGGAAGCCATTGTATAAATACCTTAATTTGCCTTTAGGTTTGAATGCTTGAATGATTACCTTCACTTCTTGCTGTGGATGCCTTCACTCGGGATTTTTGCGCTCTAAGGAAATTTGAATTCTTGGTGAATGGAAAAGAGCCAAAACACTTACTTTATAATGTCATTTCCTTCAACTACCACATTAAATGCTTGCCAGTTAAGTGAAACTTAACACATTTGCTGGTAAAGAAGTATTTCAACTTCTCACCATCAACCAAGTGTAAATTAGCATGTTTTTCAATTTGTTGCCATACCCTCAAAATGTTTCTTTTCAATTAGATGAAGAATCTCCTGCCGATGGAGTGTTACTTTGTTCTACTGGTGAAGGAACAGTTTCATTAACATTCATATCTGACTTTCTAGTCCATTGTTTTGAGAATTCTTGTTTTAACTCTTCAACCTTCTCTTTACCTTTCAAACTGGGTCCTTTTTTATTTACCGGTGATGCCTTCTACAAAATTTTGCAATATGTCCAATCTTGTTACAAGCATAACAAGTCACATTGTTTTTTTGAATAGCTTTTCCATATCCTATGCCGGTATGTGTTCTGCATTGATTAGATAAGCGTCCAAATCTTCCACAAACATAACATCTTACATTCATTTTGCAATTTTCTGAATTATGACCAACTTTATTGCATTTAGAACATTGACCAGTGGGTGCATTGGTGTTCTGATAATTTCTAGATCTACACTGATTTTCTCTATGACCATACTTGTTACACTTAAAGCATTTTCCATTGAATTGTAGGCATTAGGTTGTCTTACCAGTTTACTGTTATCATGATTGTTTGTAGTACCAGAGCTTTCACCAATTTCAAAGCCAAGTCCATTTGTATCTCCATTAGGTTTCTGATTTTTCAACATGTCATCAAGTTCCAATGAATTTTTCTCGAATTTCTCCTTGTGTTGATTTGCAGTAGCCAACTCATTTTCTAAGAAATCTTTCTGTCTCATGAGTTTAGTTTTATTATGCACCAAGTGAATTATATCTATCTTCAACATATCATTTTCATGACTGAGTCTTAGATTTTCATTTCTAGCATCATTGATTCTCCTAGCCAAGTCATCTTCATTCTTCTTTCGGTTTTCAATGTCTTTACAAAACCTCATAGTCATATCTTGCATCTCATTCCTCAAGGCCATGTTTTCCTGCTTCATCTTGCTTACAAGATCATTAAGAGTTTCTTTTTCATCATCATCACTTTGTAGCTTCTCATGAAGTTCTCTTCTTTTGTTCCTAGCAATATTGAGATTTACTTGAAGTCCTTGAATGATTTCCTGTGCATCCTTCAGATGATCTTCAAGTTTCATATTCTTCAACTTTTCTGCATCATAATCTGCAAGAGCTATTTCCAATTGCTTTCTCAGGTTTTCCATCTATATCGATGTCAGAATCTTCCTCAAGCTGTTAGGCTTTTGAAAATAGAGGACTAGGCTCTGATACCAATTGTTAGGATTCCCGAAGATACTGAGAGGGGGGGGTGAATCAGTATCTAACTGGTTAATGGATTTTTTAAACTTATTAAATGAATTGCATGCCAAAATAGTGTACAGGTAAACCAAAAATAATGCAGTAAATAAGATCAGTAAACACAACATAGAAAGCACACCATAACATAATATTTTAATGAGGAGACCCAGTGTGGGAAAAACCTCGGTGGGATTTGTGACCCACAATATTCGCTCACTGGCCAATAAGTGAATATTACTTACAAATGTGGTGCCTACACATGCAGGAAGGCTCACTACCTAGAGCTCACTAGTCGAATACAAAAAGGGAAGTCTCATTGACTTACAAAAATGGATTATGTAAATCCAATATCATGTACTACTTCGGTTCAGCCTCTACTATGCTAGGTTCAGTACCGGTTTAAGCTCATACAACTTCCATAAACCTTATTCCAAAATCTGCCTTAATATTCGCATCTGCCTATTACATTCCATCTACGCTTATACAAATGATTTACAAGATCTCATACTTATATGAGTCATATTACAATTCGCCTTATCGGCTTTACAAAAAGATTTTACTAAATACAAAATATAGTAAACAAAATCCTGTCGGCTAGGGTGTCGGTAAACATCTTTGCTGGTGCCAATGCTGGTGCTTGTGCCTGTGCCGGTCTCTGTGTTGGTGCCATAGGATTGTAAGGTTGCCATAAATGACAATACCTTCAATCACCTACAATTTCTCATTGGAGTGTGCATTTTCCAACAAGAGCTAATCCTATTCACCTTCTTGTCTTTCTTGTCTCACTCAACCCTGTAACTCTTCAAGCCCATCCAATGGTACTTGGTAGGGGTTTTTATATATAGACCTTCAAGGTGTAATCCACTTTGGATTTCCTCCAAGGTATAGCCATTGATAGTAAACAATCAACTCTTCCTACTGAGGCTTCCACCTCAATCCCTAACACCACTCCTAAGTGCTCCAACAAC
Source organism: Cryptomeria japonica (assembly GCF_030272615.1). Classification (NCBI taxonomy): domain Eukaryota; kingdom Viridiplantae; phylum Streptophyta; class Pinopsida; order Cupressales; family Cupressaceae; genus Cryptomeria; species Cryptomeria japonica. The sequence continues at coordinate 585,444,553 of NC_081412.1, forward strand.
CTCTGCAAAGGATCCCACCTCACAAACTTGTTTCAAGAGTGCAGCATGAAGTTACACAATGTTTTTGGTGTCTTCAACTAGTTTGGTGACCTTCAAACCCATCACCAAGCTTTCTCAACCTCTCTTGGTCTCTACTGGCTCCAAATAGGCCTAATATAATTAGCCCTCCTATGGCGGTTTTTAGTGCTTAGTTTGAACTCTCCCCACACAAGGCCACAAATAAATCATAGATTTGAGTACTGATTTTAGAGTTATAAACAATATTGAAAAATTGCTTCTGGTTTGTCCGTACACATGGGGTAACCAAAACCATCATATTTTCAAGGGTTTAGGCATACTCGAGTGACTTACAAATTTGGTCTTAAAAACCTTCACTAGTCAAATCACCTACACAAATCAATTAAGCATTCTTTAATTAAATTCATAGGGATTTCCAACCATGTCTCAATTTTGGCTCCACCAATCCATATGTGCTAAAAAATCTCACATCTTCTGTTGTCCTGGACTCAACAACTCCTAACTGTGAGCCTAGGGTTTCAGTGTAGCTCCTCCACAAAGGTCTGCAAAACCAAAACACCTACTCTAAAAATATGTACAGACCCTAACCTAGCATTCCACATGATTACAATTGGTGCCATCAATGGATGCTCAGGTTAGAGCCATTTTGCCCTTAAACCCTACTTTGCAAGGGTTTTACTCCTAGTCACATAGAATGGATTAGATCTCTACAACCAAACACAATCACAATTGATAATCTACCTTGTTGGGAAGAGTATTCAACAAAATCTAATGCCCTACAATGATATTCTTCTGACAAGTCCGTACTGGACCATACAATACAACCAAAACAAAGAAAACTGTAAAAAATGGTGAAAAGACAAGATTTCCTTACAACTCAAAAACTTTCTTTTGCATTCTAGATCTTATAACCCATACAATGATGATGTATTCAGCTTTAAAATACCTATTTCAATTGGTTGAACCAACTTCTTCACCGCTAACATCCAAAAATGCAACTTTTGCAAAATGTTGCTAAATGTTGCTTAGCAACTTTTACATTTTTGTCACTAAGGATACACATTTGCATTCAAGTGTATTACAAGTATCCCAAAGGCCCTCTAAGAATCCTAGAAGACCTAAAAACAATAAATTAAACCCCTATTACATGATGACTTTGTTTTAGAGTACTACACCTCTGATCAACATCAACATTACAAGGCTAATAGCATCCTGAACACAACAAAGTTTGGACAACTCAACCATGGCTCTATTGAGTCTCAAATGGTTGGTCCATTATTACAACTTGAAAGACAACACAAAAACTTAGAACAAACCAAAATTTCTTGTTTGGAGTGATGTGTGCCCTGCACCAGATTGCTTTGATTGAGAAAACACCTGAAGGTGATGACAAAAAGTATATAAAGTATTTTTGAGTTCATTCAAAATTCTTGATCGTAAAATTTCCAAAGAGAAGATCCTGTGAAAGGTGATCCAAAGTGCAGAGTAGAGAGAGAGAGGAAGTGCTAAAAGATTTAGCAGAGCAGTGAGTGTATGAAGTAGACCAACAGAGTGCAGAGCCGATGGTCAGAGGACCGATAGAGTGTAGAGCTGAGGGTCAAAGGATTGACAGAGTGTAGAGCTGAGGGTCAGAGGACCGATAGAGTGCAGAGCCAAAGGTATATGAAGAAAACCGGTGTTGTGAAGAGTAGACACAACTAGTGCAGATAAAGTATGATTTTCATTGTGATCTGATCAAGCTATCAATAGCTACTCCAGTAGATCATCTTTCAGTTGTTGTCTAACCATTGTAGCTCAAATCCTTTAACCGGGTGGACTTTAGCAGGTTCCTTTGTGAAATCCCTTAACTGGGTGACATCTTAATTGATGTTTCTAAGTCCTTTAACTAGGCTACCTTTAATAGGGTAAAGGCACTAACAGGCCTTAAATAAAATCCCTTAACCGGATCACACCTAACAATCTCTTTGTAATCTTCTAATAGGGATGGCTCTTCACTGGGCACACTTCAGAAGAGTACAAATTTTGTGAGTTCCTACTCACACTATGGTTTTCTCCCATTTGGGTTTCTACGAGACAAATCCTAGTGTCACTATGTATATTTTCATATATTCATATGCTTCTACAGTAATTGTTTGTATTGATGAATATTAAGTGAGTGTAGACTTGAATTAAAAATTTTAATTGTGTAAAAGTGGTAAAGTGTTGATTCACCACTCCTCTCTTAGCACTAGTTGGGACTAACAAACATAGGAGAGACCACAAGAGATCTCAATTCTTTGCATCATCCTCAAGTAGACAACACTAGGGACAACAAATAGAAAAAATGAGAGATTAATAGAAGAATGTCACAAACAAGCAAGAGAAGAGAGGGAGAGAGAATCTATGATGCTAATGAAGCTACTCAAGCACCTTATCCACTTCTTGATCTTGCTCATCATTATTTTTGGAAGGTAGAAAATATGCAAGAGGAGCCACATTAAGTATGGTAGATGGAGCTATCACAATTTCCAAACAAGGACCATGCTCTAATGATGGATCACTTTGTTCATTACTAGGAGCTAGGATTAATGCTTTTGAAAATTTCTCAGATAAATCATCGTCAACATCAACATATTTATATTCATCATCAGAAATATTAGGACCAACATTTTCATCATTAACAAAATTCTCACCTATTTCTTCATCAATATTAATTAAAATAGGAACTCTAATAAGAATATAACTTGAACCATCATTTGTCTTAAGCATTTTGCATGTTGGAGAATTCGGCTGAACCTCTTGTTTATAGGAGAAGTTTGATCAATTGGAATTATATCAAGGGAAGAAGAATTGGTTGGGAAGCAAGTTCACGAGCTCTCACATGACATCTTTGGTAGCATTCTCTTACATAACAATTCTGCTTAGTTTTAGCAGAGGGTTGTGAAGCTGTAGGTTCAACTAGTATAGGCTCTTTTTATTCTTTTAAGGAAAGATGAATGGGTTGAGGTCTTTGAGGTTGAACAATAGAAGTTGGTGGGTTCTTCCATTTATAAGTTGTAGGAAGGGGAACTGCACCATATAAAGGAGGAATAGGAGGTGTAGGAAGGAGACCAAGTCCATCACAAGGAGGAATAGGTCTATCCTTAGGAGGAATGATATGTTTATCCTTAGGTTGATGCTTAGGAGGAAGATATTTTCTACCTTTGGGAGGAAGAATAGACTCATTCTTAGGAGAAGGAAAAAATTCTTTTTTAGGAAAAAGAATATTGCTTAACTTAGGAGGAAAGATAGTCTAATGGGAAGGGATTGATTTCTCTTTGGGGAGAAGATTATTTCTTTCCTTAGGATGAAGAACAATATTATCCTCAAGAAGAGGTATATGGTGATTAGTTGAGGGAAGAATAAGTGCTGGATTTCTAGGTTTACTCAAGGATAAAATCATCTCATTTTTCCAATTTTAATAAGATTTAAAAAGACCATCACTTTTAGGTTGGAGAGGTTGGAATTGTTTAGACCACAAATAATCAAGACAAACTTCTCTATGCCTCATTATAGGTTGATACATTCTATGATTAACAACTATGAGTTTACCATCATGAGGAAATTTCAAACACTTGTGAATAATAGAAGTGATTACTTTCATGAAAGAAAGCCAAGGATGTCCCAAATTCACATGAAATTGATCAAATGTAGGAATGATAGCAAAGACAACATCTAAGCATTTAGTTCGAACCTCAATTGGAAGTGTAATAGAACCAATAACGGGACAAGAGAAACCATCAAAGACTTTAACTATCACATTAAATTTATCATATATCACTTGATGCAATTGAAAAGTATAGAGAAATTATTTAGTGATAACATTAACCGTACAAGCAGGATCAACAAGAATCCCTCGTGAGGGAATGCCCTTGATCTTTGCAGCAATATATAGAGGTCCATCGGGTACTTTAATGGGCTCACTAGGATGAAACGTAATGCACAAGTCCTTAGGTGGTTCATTTTTATCAATAAGGTTCACCACATTATTAGATTCAAGGCCAACATCATTAGGAGAATAGGCACATTGTTCAGTTTCAATCACATTAGTAGAATGGGACGGTAAAGGATTAGTGAAGATTTGAAGATTTTGGTTAGGAGGAGTGACAAATTTGTTTCCTTTATCATTCAAACCAACCACATAAATAATATTATTATCAATCATGTCTTGAATCTTACTTCTCAAGCAATAACACTTTTTAGTGTCATGACCAGGTTGACGATGGTATTGGCAAAAGGCTTAGTTGTGTCAATTGGTTTAATAGGGGGAAGGTTCAACACATTCTTTTGTAATAATTGTGTCATAATACTATGTAAAGATTCATTAAGAGGAGTAATTTCTTCTCTAAAATACTTGAATAAATGAGGCACACCTGTTGAGGCTACTACTTGAGTGTTGTTGTTGTTGTTGAATTTAATGTATCTCTTATTTGGTTTGAACATCAAAAAAAGTTTTTAAGAACTTTCACCTTTATCACTTGGAGCCATTGAAGAGGATGATTGTTTCAATTGACTCATAGTAAGATGATAGTTGTGAAGTACTGTGCACAACTACATAAAGGAAGTAAACTCTGAAAAAGAGAAGTTTATCAGTAATATCTTTTTGCAAATTAGAAATTAAAATTGTTTGAATATCTTGATTAGGCACACGAAAAGAAATTTGAGAATATAAATGCTTATATCTACTAATAAAATCAGTCACTTTTTCTTTAACACCTTGTTCACAATGCATCAAATCAGTCAAAGTGATCTTAGGACCAATATTATTATAAAATTGTTGAATAAAAGTATTAGCCAATTGTTGAAAAGAAGAAATAGAATAAGAAGGTAAATAACAATACCATTGCAAAGATTTATCCATTAATATTGTAGTAAACAATTTAGCCAGCAATCGTTGGTCATGAGCAAAGTCACTACACAAAGTTTGAAATGTTTTCACATGAGTTAAAGGGTCACCTTTTCCATTATAAATTTCTAATTGAGGGACTTCAACATATTTAGGAGGGACAACTTGGATAGTTTAATTAGAGAATGGGCTTTCTACATCAAATGTGGGCACACTATACTTAGATTGATTCATGGAATCTATTTGTTGTTGTAAGGAACACATTGTTTGGGATAGAGTATTATTTGTAGCTTCTGTAGAAGGATTGAAATTAGACATGCTAGATTGAGAAGGAGGGGTAATTTTGTTGAATGAAGGAGGGGTGATGTTGTTGTATGAAGGTGGGGGTTGAGAATAACGAGGAATGTTGTTATAGGAAGGTGGGGGTTGAGAATAAGGAGGTGGAACACTATGATAAGTAGGTATTGGGGAGGATTGGGGAGGATTGGGTAACAAATGGAAGACTCACTTGAAGAGGGATGAAAGAATTATTAGTAGAGGAGTTTCCCTCTTGACTAACACTTGTAGGTATGACATTTTGAGTATAAGTAGCCATGATGTTGGATGTAAATTTAGGAACACTAGCCAAAGGGGTTGTCAAGGGAATGGATTGATTAACTTGACTAGGAAGTTGTGTATAACCAGGAACTTCAGAATAACTCTTCATAGGCAAAATATTAGAATCAATAATATGAGTAATACCACACAAGATACCAACACCATGTTTATCACTTTGAACCATTCTTTTTAATCCTTCAATCAATGGGAGAGCTCCACTTTCCGGGTATTGTCGACTCATCCATTGTTGAATATTTTCAAATTGATTGTCAATCTTTTCCAATTGGTCAACATAAACCCTAGCTAGTGATTCATTTACATCATGAGAATTATCTAAAGAATGAGGATCAATGGGGACATTTAAAGGATTTCTAGAACCATGAACATCCTCATGGAATAAGTTACCCAAATTAGGCTTCACCTCCTCAGTAATTAAACCTTGGGAAGCCTTAATTATACAACTTATTCTCATAGGGATATTATAGGTTGGACTAATAGTAGTAAAACTCATGCACCAAGAGAGGGAAGTTTATAATTTTGATTGAAACTTGAATCAACAATAATTTAATTATGCATTTAAAAAAAAAAAAATCGATTACTCAATTAGATAAGAAAATTTATTGAGAAGATAGAAATAATTGTAAATAATCATGCAACCCACAAATAAATTTAAATTTAAAATTAGGGCTTTGCAAAAATAACCTCTTACTTTTAAAAATTTAAATTTTAAATTATGCACAAGGGATTCAAATTTAAAATTAGGGCCTTGTAAAAGGAACCACTTAATTTTTAAATTTTTAAATTAGATGTAATGTTAATATTTTGCACAAGATTAATTTAAATTTAAAAATTAGGTTAATTTTAATTAACCACTTAATTTTAAAATTAAATTTTAAATTAGATCCAAGGTTGCAATTTTGAATTTAAAGCCACCCTAAAATGATAAATTCAAAGTTTAAACTACCCACAAGCTCAATTATTTTTAAAATTTTTAAAATTAGGTTTTTTTCAATTAACCACATAATTTTAAAATTTAAATGTGAAATTTGAATTGCAAGTGAAAATTTGAACTCAGATCTAAAACAATTAACCCAAATTATGAAAATCACAAGTTCAACTTTGAAATTAAAAATTAGTGTTTTAGTGAAATTAACCTCTAAATTTTAAAAATTTGCATGGAAATCAAACTTGTAAATAAAAATTTGAATTGTAAATTTCATAAACACTCAGATTTGAAAACAAAAAATCAAAAGATAGCATAGGACATGTTAGGTTCAACAAAATGTGAAGGGGAAAAATGATTCCCTAAGGTTTAATCCAAGAAATGAAGAACACTAGAGATATTTCTCACTTATGTCCTTTACATTCAAAAGAAGATGGGGAATTCACTAGATGTAGTCATGAATCAGATGAAGACTAAATTCTAACTGAATTTGGATTGAAGTGCTGAAATTATGTAAAATGCTGAAAAATGAAGGTAGAATCATGAAAAAAGTGAGCTATAGTCATAGGATTTTCGTGCGCAACTGGAATAAATAAATGTAAGTCGAATTAGACCTGCTCCCCGAAACTGCCCAAAAATTGTTGGGACCGTGGTGCATCACAATGGTCCTCCAAACTTTTCAGACACCAAAGGGAGATGATTTGTTGTTGTGAATGAATCCTAATATGAAGAGTACAAATATATACTTGTTTCCTGCACACATAAATAAAGGGAAATATGTTGGGAATAGGGGTTTGCCTTAGGTCAAACCCCGGTTTTGGAATTAACCATGAAATTGAAATAAATGTAATTTAAATGACTAAAAGGAAAGGATCTCCTTTTGAGGGAGTTGTTGAATTATGACTAAAAATTGAATTATGATACCTCCTTGTGAAGTTTTGCTTGCCTCCACATGGAATTAGGGTTTAGAAGCCTCCAACAAAATAGGATGAATAATATCTCCTTAAGTGCTTGAAATTTGACTTTTTTGTTGCTCCTAAGCTGAAAGAAGACTGATTACTTGAATGCTTGATCTCATGTGTGCTTGATATCCTTTGCATGTCTATCAAATGAGAGGGGAAATCCTCTTTATATACTTTCCCATCGGTGAAATTGGCTAATTTTCTGACATGAGATGACACAGAGAGGGAAATCTTTCTCAATTCTAAAATAGGACCAAGGGATCAAATTGGTCCCAATTTAGGGAGGACCATGGCATGGTGCCATGGTCCTACCCTATTTTGGGGTAGGCATAAGATTTTGGATGAGGTATAATTTAAGTTTAGATTCCATTTGTGATGTGCAAGATGATAATCAGGTCTTCAATCAGGTCGAGGGGTGCAAACACTAAGGTGAAGACCCAAATGCAATCAAAATTGAGAAGGGTGCAATTTTAGGAGTCTACAAGTGTCAAATCGATAGTCGACTGGTGATAGTGTCGACCTATAGATTTGTGATCTGATATTGTTGATGCCCCTATTGGTGTGACTGAAGCATATTGTAGAGACATTGTATGGGTCTCTTTGATCACTTGTTAATTTGTCTAGTATTCTATTTAAATGAGGCAAAGATCTTTCTCAAATCCTATTTTCTCAATTGGCTATCTTGATCGAAACATTATCAGAGCTTATGAAAAGCTATAAATTCTAAATATCGTAGTCTTATATTGACAAATAAAAAATCACACAATGAGATACTAGAAAGGGAAGAGCAACATTTAATGAGATAGCATGCAATCAGCTATGTATGGCTTGAAAAGATAGGTCTTTCTCTTTGATTAAATCTTTAGAAATTTATGTTGGAAGGAAGTCATCAATTTGTTTTGATTTCAAATCTTCAATTATCTAATACTTGATTAAATGAGAATCTTTGAGTAGGTCTGAAAAATCTGCCAGATTTAGAGTGAAGTGTGGAGGCTTTAAAAGGTAGGAAGAAGATAGAATGTAGTTAATGTCTCTCAATCAGTGGGGTGGATGCTCCCAGTGAAAACAAAAACCATGTAAATCTGAAAGTAAGATAGAAAAAACTGTTAGCAAGAGTAGACAGTGTTTGGATGATGCAAAACAACATACAAAGACATCAAACATGCAAAAGATTGAACTAGTTGTCCTAGATAAGAGAAGGAAGAGATCAAAATAAGAGCATATAAATAGAAGAAGGATACAGATTATGGTAAAGTACTCAAGTGTGAAATGAATACAAAGGTTTACAAAATTTCATTTGTTACTGTAAAGTGGAAAATTGGACCCTAGTGACTCCCCACCTAGGAGAGAGAAAGGAAGTCACTAGGATGATTTTCACTTGGGAGAACTTTACATTCAAAAGAGGGGCTTGAATCCACTAGATCCAAATCCAAGGGAAACAAGGATGTGAATTCCAAGTGGATTGCAAGGGTTGAAATGTGATTTGCCCTCTTTTGTAAATGAGAAAATTGACTTGTTGACTATGTGGAAAAGAGAGAAAATGAGTGAAATGAGGAGCTACCAGTTTGGCAATTCACTGTAACTTCGGATCTGAGCTCATTAGAGTCATACGGATTTGCCTTGAAAATTTGGAGAAAAGTCATCGGGATCGTGGCGGGAGTGTACATGGTCCTCCACAAAATCTGCAAAATGAAAAGGGTTCTTCTGTCTCTGCAAATGAAGCCCAAACCTACAATTATAGCTACGCACCTACAACCTACACATAGAAAAGAGAGGAAAAAGGGGTTGTGGATAGCGGTTTGCCTCAGTCAAACCCCGGTTGTGGAATCAACCTTGAAAAAAAGTAATTGCAAATGCATGAATGTAAACAATGAAAATGTATACCTTGTAGATCTGCAATTGTTGATGATGATTACTTTGCTTCTTGAATGTAATCACAAGTGTTGCATGGAATGGCATGTAACATGAAAAAACCTTAACACACATACATACTTGCAAATTAATGTTGAAATATTGCTCCAATGGATGAATGAAGAAGACTTGAATTCTTGAATGCTTGATGATGTATATCTTTGCCTATACTTGCTTATCTAATTCCTTCTTAAATAATTCCCACTTATACAAATGAGAAAACTAACTCCCTTTTATATATGCCTCAGAAGATTAATTCATCTCACCAAAGGCCAACATCGAGGAGATTTGGGATCCTGAAGTGCAGATAGGGTCGGGGGGGGCCTATCTTGGGGCCATCCTAAGAGGGTGGAATAGGGGCGGCATGCCCTTGTCCTGCCCTATCTTGGGGCCCAGATAGGGTCTTGAGGCTACCTCAAGGCTCAAACAAGAAGGGGTCAAGGGGTGAAAATGCAAAAAGAGGTCTTGGTCAGAAAGGAGGATGTCATCGCCAAGGTGAGGACCTCAAATATGGTTAAAATTATAGGAGGCACAATTTTATGACACTACATTTATCCCCCAGTTTAGAGGGAGTATGGCTTATGCCAATACTTCTAGTAAAGTAGAAGAAAAAAGAGTTGAAGATGAGAGATGAAAAGAAAGATCACAAGGAGTATAAGATGTCACTAATCTCAAGGAACCAAGCCCCCAATCTTAGGATCTTAACTTACTCAAACATATGCAAGAGCACACAAAACAAAGAGGAACAAGAAACACAAAATAAAAATAAAGTGTAAAAGAAACACGACAAGACAAGACACAAGATGAAAAACCAACTAACCGAAGAGACCTCAATACTCAGATGTCTCAATAACTAATAAGGACACAAAGACCAATGCCATCACATAAAAACAAGCAATCACATAAAAGAGAAAATGTGACATCATCCATGAACCATCAATAGAAAAACTATGGGTTCGTGACAGGAAGAAGAGAGAGGACATGAATACACACTTTGGTGATCCTTGAGAAGAGAGACAAATAAGAGAGAAATGATGGACATCTCACCCCTAAAAATAGGTGATCCATGGAGAGAAGGACATGGAAATCTAGCCCCTAGATCCTGTCTGGGTGATCCATGTAAGGGAGGAGAGTGAGAACACCGTTAGTTCTACTCAACCTCAAGTGCATGTGTGCAAGTGAGGCTCAAAGTGCCTCATAAGAGTCTATGCCCGAGTACACTACAACCTATATAGAATGTATAGTAGAAGTGTTAAGAAAGGTGTGATATCTCACTCTAAGAGTCTGTGCTCTGGTTCCAAGAATAATCAGCCTACATAAGAGAAAAGTGGCATCATCTCTCTCTAAGAGTTTGTGCTTTGGTTTTGAGAATGACCCACTGTATAAGAAAAGAAGAAGTGAAGACATCTCTATTGGCATTTTGGCACTTAGTTGTCATTGATGTCAACCAATGGAGATTGAGTGTGGTAGATGGCTGCCTGGATTATGATGAAGAGGTAGAATGTTAAGATGTACAACTGGTACAGGATGCTATACCGGTCAACAGGTGAAGAACGCTCTACTAGAAAAGGGTTTTACCAGTATGTGTTTTTCGGACAGACTAAACATTAGAGAGCCGTGTCTTGATTAGTGTGAAGCTGAGATGGCAAGTAGGGTGTGGTTGGTGAATCTTCATCCGTCGAGTTGATGAAACAAATATTCACCATTAATGAAGGAACCGCAAATCAAGGGATTGCATCAAAATGATTGTGGCTCAAGGAAGAAGGAATGATAGAGGAAGATCAGGGGAGTAGTTGGCACCTGGATTGAAGCAAGAAGATCGGATCCAAAGAATACCTCGAGAAATTAATAGAAATTTGACAGATGTAAATCTATATAAAGGATCATGTTTCCCCTATCCATAAAATGTGTCTTAAAAGGCATAGAAATGATGGAGTTGAACCGATGGACTTCAATGAATCAGATCTGGTAAGATTTGACTGGATTTGATTTCCTTGAGGATGGTGAAGAAACCCTAACTGCTTGGATTTTAAATTGTTTTGGCGGGAAATCATCTTATAAGAAAATGGAGCAAATGTACAGGAGTATGATGCTACTATGAAGAAAGAAGTGTAGAGAGGAGATGGAAGAAGAAAAATTGAGAAGGGATTTCGATCAAGTTAGAGTGTGAGTAAGCAGGTAGACCGGTCAGAGAATCCCACCGGTTGTTGCATAGTCAAGTGGTTGATCCTTATCGGTAAGGCGTGGCAGAGCAGGCAACATCCTAGTGTGATACAATGTACTGAGAGACTATGTGTGAGAAGGTGAGAAAGATAACAGAAATGTAATTGATTCAAGAGCTGCATAATTCATTTGCAGTAAGAAGCCTAAATTGTACTCAAATAGTATTTTAATATACATTTCCAAGTTGGAGCTTGGTACAAGGGTTGGTGCCCTAAAAGTGCAGGGGTTGGTTCTCCTTGGGTTGGTGCCCTAAACTTTGTAACTGTGTTTTACTTTGAGGCTGGATTGGAGCAGTAGACTTCAGCAACTTTTCTCACCGAGGTTTTTCCCATATTGGGTTTTCCTCATAAATCTGGTGTTGTGAGTTGGTTGTGTGTGCATGGTCACTTTGCCTTTGTTTCTTATATTACCGGTTTGACTGTCTATGTGATTAAGTAAATAATTGATATTCTCAAGTTAATTCAGAAAAATAATAGATCTAGGAACCACTGATTCACCCCCCCTGTCAGTGGCACTCTGTGTTAAAAAATTGGTATCAGAGCCTAAGTTCCTGGTTATCTTTAAACCTTGGGTAGATTTTGGAATTTGAGCACAATGGGAAGAAGTGAGTCTGCTTCCTCAAAAGCCCCTTTGTTTGATGGATCTAACCATGCATTCTGGAGCAGAAGAATGGAGACATATATTTCATCTCTTGGCTTTGATGTATGGATGTTAGTCAAGAATGGGTATGTTGTTCCTAATACTCCTCCCACTGATCCGGATGCAAAGGAGTATGAAAATAATGCAGAGGCTAAACATGCCATATTGAGTGGACTATCCGATAATCATTTTGTGAAGGTTATGAACTGTGTTTCAGAAAAGGAAACATGGGACAAGTTGCAGAGATTATTTTAGCTAGATGCACGAGTCAAGGAGGCCAAACTGCAAACTCTAAGGAGCCAACTTGAAAGCATCAAAATGAAAGATGATGAAAAAATCGTAGAATACCTTCACAAATTTGATGAAACTGTGAATGCTATTAGAGGACTTCGTAAAGAGATTGTAGATGAAACTCTTGTCAAAAATATACTTAGATCTCTCACTCCAAAATATGATACCAAAGTGTCATCCATAGAAGAAGCCAAGGATCTGAAGACTTTTACTATGGATGAACTATTTGGTTCCTTGACAGCCTATGAGATGAGAATAACTAGTGAGACTTCCTCAAGAAAAGAAGCTACTTTCAACACAACCAAAAAGGGGAAGGAAGTTGTTACCCTTAAAAGAATCCAGTGAAGACTTTAATGCTAAAATAGAAAAATTTGTCAGGATGCTCAAAAGAGGATCAGGTCGGTACAAAGGAAAGTTGCCACTTAAGTGTTTCAATTGTGGGAAGGTAGGACACTTCCCTACAATCTATCCTCACATAGAAACCGGTGGAGATGAGTCAAGAGAGTTCAGAAAATCTATCGGCAAAGATAGAGAAAAAAATGACCATCGGTAGGGAAGAAGAGACTAATGAAACTAAAACAATTTATATACCATTGAGGATGACACAATAGATGACGAGGATGCATCAGAAGATGATGACCATGAGAACCACAAAAGAGTAAATCTTTTTATGGCACTTGACAGACCTACTACTGAAGATGAGGAAGAAGAGGATGTTGAGGTTGAAGTGGATTTGGAAAGTGAACTTATCAGTGCACTCTTAGAACTAAGTAAAACAAGAAAAGAAATCAAGAGAATTAAGCTTATTTCAATAGATGAACAAGATCTCTTGAAGCAGTCTCTAGAAGAATCTGGTCAAATCATATCTGACCTAAAGCTGCAGCTAGAAGAAACTAAGAGGATCGGTGAAGCTACAACCCTTGACTTGACAAAGAAAGAAAAGGAGCATCAAGAGCTGGAAGCAAAAATAATAAGGCTCATAAAGGAGCTTGAGGAAATCAAGGAAGAAATAAAAATAATAAGCAAGTATGAAGGTAGCACTGAAGCTTTGGATAAGATGTTGAGCAAACAAAAGCAATCCAAAGACACTGGTGGCTTAGGCTTTGAAGTTGGTCAAGGATCAGCCCACAAAGGAAAATCCGACAAAAAGATAATGTTCACTTCTTCAATTGCAGGAGAAGAAAAGAAGACATTCACTATAGGCAAGGAAACCAATAAAAAGACATATGCTGATATTGTTAGAAATTGACATCCAAACCAACATACAGAAATGAACCAGAGGTCACATTTCATGCATAAATTTGCAGATCCAAGAAGGAATGCTAGGATTGACCGAGAAGGATTCACCAGATTCAACAACATGAATGGAAGACCCCCAATGAGGCAGTTCTATTCTGGACCAAGACAACACAACTGATATGTATCAAATTTTCATGGTTACTATTACCGGTGTAATAAATTTGGGCACAAAATAGCTAACTGTAGGTTAAACAATAAACCTTCTATGAATTTTGAAAGTAGAAATTCATTTAATACACTTCGAGATATGAATTTTGTTTGCTATCAGTGCAATAGATATGGACATAAGAGCTTTGATTGTAGGAAGAACCAATCAATATCCTACAATAGCATTAAAGATGCTTCTTTTATTGAAAACATAAAATGCTATAACTGTCAAGAATTTGGACACATAGCCAAATTATGCAGAAACAAGAAGATCAAGCAAGAGAAGGAAAATCTTGATCAAATACCGATATTTGAACTTGATTAGAATTCAGGAGCTAACAATAAGAAGGAAATCAAACCAGTTTGGGTTGGGAAAGAAAAGGAAAAGACAGAATCAAGTCTCATAGTGCAGACTACCTTGCATATTGAGAGGAAAAATCTATGGGTAGTAGATAGTGGTTGCTCAAACCATATGAATGGTGACAAAAGAAAATTCATTAATCTTGAAGATTGGAATGGTGGATCGGTAAGGTTTGGAGACAATTCCTCCATCAAAATAAAGGGAAAAGGAACTCTAAGCATTGATGGAAAACTAAAGGCACATGTTGTATATTATGTGGAAGGCCTCAAACATAATCTACTAAGTGTGAGTCAAATGTGTGACAAAGGTTACAAATTCACCTTTGACTCAACTGATTGTCAAATAAAGAAAGACATTACTAATAAAGTGGTGGTAGAAGGAAAGAGAATTGATGGAAATGTTTATAATCTAAAGGAATTCTATGAGTCCCAATGTATGTTAGGACAAGTAGATGAAAGTTGGTTGTGGCATAGAAGATTAGGCCACATAAATTTTGAAAACTTGGTTGTAGTAAGCAAAAAGGGGTGTGTGAGGAATATTCCACCCATCATCAAGCCAGTAAACATATTTTGTGATGAATGTGCAAAAGGCAAGCAAACAAGAGTAAGTTTCAGAACAAAGGAGCGCAACACCTCCAAGCCACTTGAAATTGTGCATATAGATCTGTTTTGTCCAACTAGAACAAGAGCACTTGCTAGTGAAAGATACTTCATGCTTTTCATTTATGACTACTCAAGGATGACATGGGTTACCTTTCTGCAAGATAAATCACAAGCATTTGAAAGATTCAAGATCTTTCGGAAGATGGTGGAAAAGGAAAGTGGGTACAAATTAAAATGTCTAAGATCAGACAGGGGTGGAGAGTTCACATCAAATGAATTTGAATATTACTGTGAAAAAGATGGAATTAGAAGACAATACTTTGCTCCTAGAATGTAGGTCCTAGAGACAACTGAGAGGGGGGGGGGGGTGAATCAACTGTCTAATAAATTCAAACCAAAAACTTATTAACCAACTTAATGCTTAATATCGATAAATCAGTTAAGTATGCCGATAGATAGTGTTAACAGTAAATTACTATACCGGTAAGAATTAATGCATGAAACATAAGCACAAAGTCATCCACAACACATGACACCAATATTTGTACGTGGAAACCCTGTAAGGGGAAAAACCACGGTGGGAAAGATTACCCACAATCAGATGATACTACTATAGATAGTAAGTGTACAAAAAGGGGTCTGCACATGCAGAAAGGCCAATAGCCTAGAGTTCACTACTCAATCACAAATGGGAGTCACACTGACTACAGTTGGATGGTTAAATCCAATAAGAATGTACTGCACAAAATAGCATCTTCATATGCTAGATTCAGTACTGGTGTAATGCTGATATGCTTCTATAAAAACCTAGCTTCACCTTCAAATGATGTCTTCATGTATACCTCTACTTAATCTCACATATACCTTCACACAATTCTTTTTCGCATTCCACACTTGATCTTACAAATAAGATCTTACATTTATACCATACCCTACGACCAATTTTAGTAGGTCGGCTCTACAAGATATTACAATAAAAATAGTTTACAAACAATACAATATCCGATGCAATAACCGATTGAACATGTCGGCTTAATGAATTTACAACAATAATAAATCATCTCCATAGCATGCCATGCTAATCTGGAAAAGATAAACCTGCCAGTGTAACCCTAGATAACCTAGACCTATTTGCCGGTAAAAGCAAATATGCAAATAAGAATATACCAATGATTATTACTTCAAAATAAAGTGTCCACATGATGTCTTCGACATTACCAAGTGTCTTCCATGTCATTCCAGGTACCGGTGAACATTATGTCCTGCCGGTTAACCATATACCGATAACTGTTGTATAGTTTGCTGTTTGTCGGTGAATGTTGCTGGATCTCCAAAGTAGGTGTATTTAGTAGGTGTTGACATCAATGACAAAACCATACCAAAATACCAACACAGAACACCACAGCAAAATGGTGTGGTAGAAAGGAAGAATAGGACAGTCAAGGAGATGGCGGGAACTATGTTGAATGAGGCCAGTCTACTGGATACTTATTGGAAAGAAGTAGTGCATAGTGCTGCATACACCTTGAACCGGGTTCAGTTAAGAACAAACAAAAAGATGACACCTTATAAAGTATGGTATGACCAAAAGCCATCAGTCAAATATTTCAAAGTTTTTGGAAGCAAATGCTTCATTAAGAAAGATATGGATGGTTTGGGAAGCTTTGACTCTAGAAGTGATGAAGAGATCTTCCTTGGTTACTAGTTAAACAACAAGACCTACAAAAGCTACAATAAAATACTAAGAAGAATTGTTGAAAGCCTGCATGTAAGAGTTGATGAGGATATGCACAAAGGATGTCAACCAAACATTAACTGGTATGATGACTCCAATGATGAAAATATTGATGTTCAGTCTGACACTAAACTAGAGGTAGAACCTCAGAAGGCTCCCAAACTATATGTATAGTTGAACCATCTGGAAGAGAAAATTATGGGAAATAAGAGTGATGATGTGTAGACTAGAAGAAGACTTGCCCAAAATGATGAACAAGTCAACCTATGTCTCATGACTGAAGTTGAACCCAAAACTTTCATTGAGGCTAGTAAGAGACAAGAATGGATGGATGCCATGGAAGAAGAAATGTACCCGATTGAGAAGAACAAGACTTGGGAATTATTCCCTAGACCGAAAGATAAGAACATCATTGGCACAAAGTGGGTCTATCGGAACAAAATGAATGAAGAAGGTAAGGTTGTGAGGCACAAAGCTAGACTAGTGTGCAAAGGATACTCTCAGGTAGAAGGGATTGACTTTGAAGAAACATTTGCACTGGTGGCTAGATTAGAAGCAATTAGGATGTTTCTAGCTTACTCTGCCTACAAGGGCGACAAAGTGTACCAAATAGATATAAAATCTTATTTTCTAAATGGAAATTTGGAAGAAGAAGTATACATGGAGCAACCCAAAGGATTTCTACTGCATAATGATGAGACATTTGTATGTTGGTTAAAGAGAGCTTTGTATGGTCTAAAGCAAGCCCCCATAGCATGGTACTCAAGGCTAGATCTGTATCTAAAGGAGTGGGGATTCAAAAAGGGAAGTGCTGACAACAATTTGTACATAAGAAAAGATAGGACTTACATGATTATTGTGGTTGTGTATGTAGATGATATCATCTTTGGTGGCAACAAGGATACTCTCTGCAAAGAGTTTGCTAATTAGATGCAGTCAGAATTTGAGATGTCAATGCTTGGTGAATTGACTTACTTCGTTGGCTTGTAGATACTACAGAAAGATGAAGGATTGTTCTTCTCACAGGTCAAGTATGCAAAGGAGATGCTGAAGTACTCCCATGGTGATTGGCAGAAAATTAAGTAAGAATGATGAATCACCAATAGTGGATCAGACTTTGTATAGATCCATGATAGGCAGTCTACTATATCTAACTGCTTCAAGACTGGTTATTGTTCAAGAAGTATGTATTGTGGCCAGATCTCAAGCTGCCCCAAAGCAGTCACACATGAATGTTTTTAGAAGAATGTTTAGGTATCTATAAGGAATGCTCAGCTATGGTTTGTGGTATCCTAAATAGGGAAATTTTATTTTGGAAGCATACACTAATGCCGATTGGGGAGGATGTATTGATGATAGAAAGAGCACAAGTGGTGGTGCATTCTTTCTGGGTGACCGGTTGGTCTCATGGTATAGCAAGAAGCAGGATTCAGTCTCCCTATCTACTACTGAAGCAGAATACATTGTTGCTTCTACATGTTGCTCTCAAGTGCTTTGGATGAAGTAGACTCTCAAAGATATCCAAGTAGACATCACTGATCCCATTCTCATCTAGTGTGACAATTCAATTGAAATCAACATAGCAAAGAATTCGGTCATGCATTCTAGATCAAAGCACATTGCAATCAAATACCACTTCCTCAGAGAGAAGGTTGAAGGATAAGAGGTAAGAATGGATTATGTTCCTACTAGTGAATAAGTACCAGACATTTTCACCAAACCACTACTGGTAAGCACATTTGAGTACCTCTGACACAAGTTGGGAATTGTATCATTTACCTAGAAAGGTTTGTGTGGTTCATGGGGAGCACTGTGTGGTTCAAAAGGGGGAGTGCACAAGTACCCTTTTTCATTGTGTCAAAGGGGGAGAAATGTACCGGTATTGAGTGGACTGTGAGAAGTTGACATCAATGCCAAAGGGGGAGATTGTTGGCATTTTGGCTCTTATTTGTCTTTGATGTCAATCGGTGGAGATTGAGCATCGTAGATGGCTACCTGGATAATGATGAAGAGGCAGAATGTTAAGATGTACAACCGATACAGGATGCTATACCAGTCAACAGGTGAAGAACACTCTACTAGCAAAGGGTTTTACCAGTATGTATTTGTCAGACCAACTGAACATTGGAAACCTATGTCTTGATTAGTGTGAAGCTAAGGTGGCAAGTAGGGTGTGGTTGGTGAAGCTTCATCTGTAGGGTCGATAAAACATATATTCGCCATTAATGAAGGAACCACAAATCAAGGGATTGCATCAGAATGATTGTGGCTCAAGGAAGAAGGAATGATAGAGGAAGATCAGGGGAGTAGTTGGCGCCTAGATCAAAGCAAGAAGATTAGATCCAAAGAATACCTCGAGAAGGAAACAACAGAGGCATTAATAACAATTTGAATGATGAAAATATATTAAAGGATCGTGTTTTCGCTATTTGTAAAATGTATCTTAAAAGGCATGAAAATGATGGAGTTGAACTGATGGACTTCAAGGAGATGAGATCTTGCAAGATCTGACTAGATTTGATTTGCCTCGAGAATGGTGAAGAAACCCTAACCTCCTGGATTTTGAATTGTTTTGGCAGGAAATCATCTTATAAGAAAATGGAGCAAATGTATAGAAGGAGTATGATGTTGTTGTGAAGAAAGAAGTGTCAAGAGGTGTTGGAAGAAGAAAACTTGAGAAGGGATTTCGATCAAGTTAGAGTGTGAGTAAGTAGGGAGACCAGTCAGAGGATCCCACCAGTAGTTTCATAGTCAAGTGGTTGAGCCTTATTGGTAAGGCGTGGCAG
This sequence comes from Cryptomeria japonica, assembly GCF_030272615.1. Lineage (NCBI taxonomy): Eukaryota > Viridiplantae > Streptophyta > Pinopsida > Cupressales > Cupressaceae > Cryptomeria > Cryptomeria japonica. The sequence continues at coordinate 585,463,931 of NC_081412.1, forward strand.
AACAGGCAGCATCCCAGTTTGACATAATGTATTGAGAGATTGTGTGTGAAGGAGAGAAAGATAACAGAAAGATAATTGATTCAAGAGCTGTAGAATTCATTTGCAGTAAGAAGCCTAAATTGTACTCAAATAGTATTTTAATATACATTGCCAAGTTGGAGTTTGGTGCAAGGGTTGGTGCCCTAAACTTTGTAACTGTGTTTTACTGTGAGGTTGGATTGGAGCAGTAGACTTCAACAACTTTTCTCACCATTTTTTCTTCCCATATTGGGTTTTCCTCTTAAATCTGGTGTTGTGAGTTGGTTGTGTGTGCATGGTCACTTTTCCTTGTTTCTTATATTACCGGTTTGACTGTCTACGTGATTAAGTAAATAATTGATATTCTCAAGTTAGATCAGAACAAGAGTAGACCTAGGAACCACTGATTCACCCGCCCCCCTCTCAGTGGTACTTTGTGTTCAACAATCTCTCTCTAAGAGTCTATGCTCTAGTTCTGAGAATGACTCACTATACAAGAAAAGTTATTACACCTTTCTCTAAGAGGCCGCCCTGTGGTTCCAAGAATTTCTCACTGTATAATGGATAAGAGAAGTATAGTAAAAAGGAGCAGTGTGGGTGCCCCCCCCTTAACATGTCAACATAGGCTAATGTTGATATCTAAAGGAAATATGAACAAGGATACCTACCTTCATCACAAAGAAGATATCCCTTATGTAGTAATGTCATAGTACTCTTCAAGAAAGGATAAGATAGTTGAAAATAAATATCTTGTTGTAAGTTTAAAGGTGATCCTTGGAGGAGAAGAGATCTTTGTTCAAAAGACATCTACCCCCAAGAGGAGTTATCTTAGACAAATATAACATCTTCTAGAACAAAGAAAAGAAGAGAACAAGAATGCAATCCTTCCTCCTATTCCTAGGTGAAAGGGATTCTTGATAAAGGATGAATCACGTTTATCCCCAAGAGGGATGGGTGAATTTATCATAGATGTACATTACCAAGTGGAGAAGAGGTTGTAATCAAGGACTTACACCTCTTGTATAAGAGAGAATCCTTGAGAAAACAACCTACAATTTCACACAAGGAATGACATCAAGTAATAAAGCTCACACCATCCACACAATAGGGAAAAGTGGTTCATTAGAGAAAGAGAGAGGGAGAGAGATCATTTCCCCCCAAGTGTAGGACAATTAGAAGAATTACACAACTTCTAAAGAGATATTACTCATAAAAGACATACCGTTTCAAGCAAGGAATACATCCTAACCAACGAACAAACATGCACTCGCATGAAGGATAACTCCATTCAAGAAAGGACATCAAGTTATGAATAACACAATAGAAGATGTAATTTAAAAAGAAAGAGAAAGGGGAAGAATAAGGTTTACAAAAGTCCTCAAAGGAGATATTGTTCATATTAGACATACCATTTCAAGCAAGGAAAAGATCCTAAGCACAAAACAGACATGCACTCACATGAAGGAGAAATCCATGCAAGAAAGGACATCAAGTTTATGAATAATGTACCCCATGAAGAAAATAGTGACACCTTATAAAGAGGAAAAGAAATATTATTTCCCCCCAATAAGAGAGGAAAAAATAAATAGATTATTATGTTTCTCACTAAGTATGATTTCACCTAAAATTGTACCACCACGAATGACAAAGAGGCCCCAATAAGTAGGCTAACTATGTCACATAGTGAGGAGAAACATAATAGAAACTTGAATGTTATTTTAAATGATCATGATGAATATGCCATTCATTGTCAATGTTGTTTTTACCATGCCTTAATCAATTTCAAGATTTGTGTTAAGACAAAAATTTATAATATGAAATTCAGGCATCTTAGACTTTCTAGAAAAGGTAGGAGTGAAATCTAAGGACCCCCAATCATCCTCTAAGACTTATTCTTTAGGAACTTCTTTGGTAGGAGATGGGGTATTTGAGTGAATTGAAGAGAGGATTGTAGGGACTTGATGAACTTATAAGGCACTAAGAGGGGTGGGTGAATCAATGATAGTAATACTAATACAAATCTGAATATCAATTTCACCAACTTAAAACTCAATAGACATGTAAGAAATAACACCAAGTATGAAATCACCACATAAAGCATAAACCACATGACACAATACTTTATACGTGGAAAACCCAAATGGGAAAAACCATGGTGGGAGTTAGTACCCACAAGATCCACTAAGTGTAGTATAGAGATTTGACTAGTTAAGGTCTACAACACTTGGTTAGGGGCACACTTTGTTAGAAGTGTCTAAGCCTAGTTAAGAGCATTACAAAAAGGTCTGTGAGGACCAGCCCTGTTAGGAGCTACCCAAGTTATTGGGATCTGAAAAAAAAAGATAATGTGTCACCTGGTTAAAGGATTTAATGATCAAAACTGTTAGGATCTGATAGCACCCTGTTAGGAGTGATCTTGTAAGAAGATTTTCTTGTTGCAACTGTTAGGAAGACAACAAGTACAAATGATCTCAGTATAACACCTTTTGTGTCTGATAAGATCCGCTTTAGAACATTACAACATCACAAAGACTTCATCTCTCAACTCCTCTGATCTTCACACTATCAGAAATATAAAATTTGCTCATCACCTATCACACTAACAAGCTCATGTATATATATCCTTTCATACCTCATCACACAATAAAAATTATCATAAGGTCCGCTAGAACCTTATTATAATTCCCTAGTTTAAATGCATCTAGACAATATTGCATTGTATGCTTTAGTTATGTCGGCCACCAACATAATAAATCCAATTATGTGCCGTTTTACTGATCTGAGTGATTTTCATCACTACCGGTTAACTGTATTTCTTGGTCTTTGCCTTCTTGATCAAATCTAATTCATCCCATCAAATCTACTTGTGCGGTCTTGAAGTTATCTTCAACTACTAGTTATCAACGTTGTTGTGAAACCGCATTCCTTCATCCTTCATAGATTTCATGTACTGATTGTCAGTGTGAGACTTTGTCAATCATTTTACTGATTGAAGTCCTGATTACCAGTTTTGATAAAATTGTCTCTGCTTTACTGGTTAAGTCTAGCTAGTTGATCTGTAGGACTTAGATGACTTAAGAAACATAATTGCCATCAATGACAACATACAAAATAGTTATCATACATAAATCTAATATGTCTGCTCAATAGACATATATTGGTTGCATCAAGCAAACACACATTACATTAACAGTTGACCAAATGATCAAATGCCAACAATCTCCCCCTTTGGCATTGATGGCAACACTTAGGAAAATTTTGTCAACTAAGTGTGCAAAACAAAAATGACTTCATGACATACAGTCCCCCTTAGCAGTACATACAAAATTTTGACTTGTAAACTAATTCTACTCCCCCTTTGACGACAATGCCTGATAGAAAAGTAAATTACATACATTACATCAAAATTTGTCAACAAAAACTGCATATATAGATAGATATAAGAGTTTTGAAGTCTTTACAATTCAATTCACAAGAAAATATCACTGAAATGAACCTTTAACTGCTTAAGGTCATTGTCCCATGTTTTTAATAGTGTCTCAGTGATTTCAACATGTGTCAAAATCTGTGCAACAAATTCATCCATAGCATCAACAATGCTCATCTCTAGGGTAGCCAAAATTGCTTCAGACTCCTTGTATGCTCTCTATAAGATTTGAACCTTCGAAATTAACTGATTCTTCAGCTCATACGACTGAGGGAAGAACATAGACAAGATTTTTAATATGGACAGATTTTTTATCAATGAAGTTTGATATTTTGATTCCGTTTTCCAATTTTAGATGTCTCATATCCTATTTTAGGGGTGAAAGCACAACAAACACATGATATGATAAGTGACCTCAAACACAACATGCTAAATCCTAAAGAAGTTGGTTGAGAGAGAAAAAATTTGCTTGTAAACTTAGGCACACACCCAATAGCTAATCAGAATACAACCACTGAGTCTCACGCAAAGGATTCTCAATGTCGTATTATTTGACTCCAAATGCTAATGGGGGCATGATATGGCAAGTGCCTTGGGAGAGTTACTATCTCTCTTGCACAAAGATTATCCCCTTTTTGGAGGTGAATTAGGTAGATTCTATCTTAGGGTTTGTAATAAGGGTTTCCATTTGAAATTACCCCTTGCAGTCGTGCAAGCGTGATTAAGGCCAATAGCCCAACAAGGTACCGAAACAAGAAGTAGTCACGCAACCATGATTCAGACAGTGAGGCTCTACTAAATGTATGATATGAGAGATCTCAAAAGAGAAAACTCAAATAATCCCATCCTCTAAGACTTTAATCCCAAGAGGCCTACTTTTTAAAGTGAGTCAGAAAGCTTAGGTCTAGCTGTACTCACTTGGGTCATTCTCACAAGGTGATTACTTTTTCCCACTGTGACAAGCCCACTAAAGGTAATCAAATCTCAAACATAGAAGTACTTCAAGGTTTGGGATTTCTAATTGTCCAAATGGACAAGAGCATACTCTCCTACCTTTTAGACAACTTCTCAAGCATAGAAAACAAGATGTTCATTTATCATTAGCAAAATAAGTTTTTCTAGAAAACTTAAAGAAGACACAAAGTTTGGTTGAGTTCCTCTAGGCAACCTGCAAAACAAATATGTTAGTAGTCATGTTGTTTTGATGAAATGAAGCTTTGACAAGCATAATCTTTGACAATTGTCCTGCAAAAACAAGTTAGGCTGCTAGAAAACTCACAAATAGACTAGGGTTAGTATTAGTAATAGCCAAATTGAAGCATAAAAACCCTAAAATGTAATGTGTTTTGAAAACACAGAAGTAGAAAATCATACAAGTATTCTCACCTGCTTGTACGAGTATTCTCACATACCCATATGAGTGCACAAAGAAACTCATACGGTACTCATACGAGATTCTGGAACAGGCCCTACTAGAAACCCATGAGATTGAATATTTGATGATAAGAGAGGCCAAGAAATTAGATTTCCTGCCCCACCGTGGGCACCAAAATGTCGTGCGTGTGAAGTAGGGTACCTACAACTACAACACAAACACTCAATAGATCATTACAAGCATGGTTGGAAAATTGAAATAAAACAAAAGATAAACCATGATAGAGTGACCTATCGCCTCCTAAGAGATGCGAGTATGGATTTTCTCTCAGATCTGTATAAGGAATCCCAGTGACCTGACTACACCTAGACAGAGGATTTTAAAATGATATGATATCCAAGCTAGATGAGATTGATTATGCTAGATTGATCCAAGAGTCTAATTAAGCTATGATGATGATGCAATTAAGCTAGAATATAGATTGATTAAGCTACATGATTTAACAATTATGCTAGAAAATGATCAAATTAAGCTAGATCTAAGATGCAATTGCCTATAATAACAATTCTTAAATGATATGCTAAAATGGATATACCTATAGTAACAATTCCTAAAATGATATGGGATGGGATCCTTTATGCTCCAAAATGGGGGATATTTATAGGATTTACAAGGCCAGGGGTGAGGTGGCAGGAATCAACAGTCAAGATTGAGTCTGAAGATATCAAGGGTCAAATTGGAGGAGGTTGGAGAAGAGGTTGGAGGGAGGGACACTTTTCATCTCTATGGTGACAAGTGTCAAGGAGCCTTTCTCATAAAAGGGCAAGTATCCAAGAGAGCAGATGTGGCCAAAGTTCCATGTGTCTCAAAGAGAGGATATCCAGCCCATAAGAGGTTAGGATAAGGAGGTTAGGATATGATAGGGTTAGTTGGAATAGGTTAGGTTAGATGGTTGTTAGGTTAGGTGGTTAGAAGTTAGGAGGCATGTGGGTAATTTGAATTAGTAAATTCAAATAATAGGAAAAGGCTAATTAACTTTCAGCAACTCATAAATTGATTTGTTTTAATTAATTATGGGATTAGAAGAAATGAATTAAATGGGGGGAGTTTTAAGTAATTCAGATTAATTAATCAAAGGGGCCTATTGAAATGAACCTATTAAATAAATCCTTAGATTTATTAATAAGTAGATGAATGGGAGAATATAATCAAATTTCTAATTAATTCAATTAAATTGGGAAGGGGGATTAATCAAATAATTTCTTATTTAATTAATTATCTTCAAACCATTTTAGGTGTATAGATTTTTCCCCTCTTTGAAGCCAGGTGTGATGATGCATTGATTCAAAGAATAATCTCAATTTGATGATGTTGATGTGATATTGGTTCGATAGGATTCCCCAACCATTGATTGCTAAATTGTGATATGATAATGCCCCCTCGGGAGATCAATTGAGATAATTGACCTTTGGAGTTTTTGGGTCTATGAGAAATTGATTTCCCAATCGATTATTGGATGATTCCAGCAATTGTGGTTGATGAAAGTGCGAGTTCGTTGATCACTTTGATGCAATTCTCGATGTGATGATTGATAGAGTTTGATTGAATTCGATAAGATTGATTAGATTGATAAGATTGAGATCTAGTCTGGTTTCAGGAATGACATCTCTTGTATAAGACAAAGATGATCAAAGTGTTTGGTTTCAGGAACAATATATCTTGTATAAGACTTGATCAAAACGTCTGGTTCCAGGAAGGATTCATCTTGTATAAGACACAATAGAATGGATCAGATGAGATGGATTGATAGAATTGATAAGATTGATTGGATAAAGAACTCACAGTTTGTAGATATCATGTTATAGGAAGATTCAACTATGCTGATGTGGGTTCATTTGAGGGGGTAGCATAAGATTTGCACTGGGTCAACAATATCTAGAGAGAGATGAGTCATCGTTCTGATTGTGTATACATCTATGATGATACATTGATAATTTATTGTGATAGGTTTGGCCTTGGATAAGATGAACTTTTGTGATCCCATGCAAGAAGGAAATTCAAGCTAAATGCAAATGCAAATGAAATGCAAAGCTATGATTGGGCTAGTCACTGGGTTATTGCATTTTGTCATCATTGAGATTTTTTTTAAATATGGGAAGTGAGTGCAAATATTGATGGTATAATTAAACCATTATGACCTGAGCACTTCTTTCCTGGATTTTGATATTGCAAGTTAGCACAAGCATCAAGGTATAATCAAACCAAGATAACCCGAGTGTTGCTTGCATAAAACAAGTAGTATTAACTATTTCTATATTCAAATTGGAAATATCTTCTATGATACTCTGATGATCATGTCCTAAGACAAATTTGCACATATGAATGATTAATTTATAGATAGCAGACAAGAAAAATATCATGTTCCTTCCTTGTTCCTCTAGTCAAAGACATCTTCGAGTCACTCAAAAATCATGATAGTGAAAATCAAGATATAAAAGTTGAACCAAAGTGTTAAAAAAATTATCCAAAAGATATCATCCATTGAAAATTATGTGATGTGCTTAGACTGACATGTGATAGGTTGATGGATGACAATTTTATCTCATGTGCAACATTGGATATGCTGCAGTTTTCACTTGACAAGAGATGCCTAACTATTGTTCTACCTGTTTGATTAAGCTCAAAACAATCACTTATCCTTTCTAGTTCCTTCTACCAAAAGTTATTGCAGAGTCTTGTACTAGTATGTAAGCATCAGTTATCCTTTCTAGTTCCTTCTATGTATCTTCTCTCTTCTTCTTTAAGTCAAAAAAAAAAATGATATTTTAGATATAGTGGCCAAAATTTTACCTCCGGTTTCTATTCTGGTTTTCAAAAGATCTTTGTTCATCGTTAGAGCCACTTTGCCTATATCTATCTCAACGATTAACTGTTCTCCCCTTTTCTTCTTGTAATCTCTTTCTACTAAAGCATGAGATGCCTCTTCAAGTGATTTTAGTTGTTCACCAACATCAATAACTAACTATCCAATCTTTGCTATAGGGGTGGATAGATTATTTGTATTAGTCTTCGGTAGGAGACTTGATAAAATTTCAACAACAGTTTGAATGGTCTCTGCTTCTCATTTCTTCTCTTTCAACTGCTTCTTTTGTGCTCAAGATTGCATAGCAGTAGCAATCTCCATTAATTTAGAGGAACTCAGATTGTCCATGTCTATTGGACCTTTAATACTCATGGAGTCCTCATCATCATCATCGATCAAGGTTTTCTTCTTCTCCTTTGTTTTCTTCTCTTCAACCTTTTTCTTCTTCTTTAGGGATGAGGCCTAAAGATTTCTTTATCAAAATTTTAGTCTCCTTTTGAACTAATTCAGTATCACCTATCAATATTCTAGTTAATCTCTTCTTTGATCTAAACAAAGATTTTAAATTTACCTTTATTTGTTCAATTTCCTCTTCGGTTTCTTCCAGTTGCAAGTGTTTAAGTGTATAATCAATAAATTCTTTATGAAGGCTAATTGCCCCTTGCCACCTAGCATCAATCAAATTATATAAGGAATCTAGAATTTACCCTTGTATTTCAATGAGGGCTCTACTAAACTTGTTCATACTGAAGATGAATGCATATTCAATCTCCCTTCGTTGACTTTTAGAAAAATGAGTAAACAATGTGTTTAAACCTTTGTAAATACCATACTCCTTAATAATTCTAATCATTCTAGTGAAAGAATCTTGTAGTGTCAATATTTTTGTAGCTGCTTTACCTTTTTGAGTAGTCTTCTACCTCTTAGCACTTTACCTTAGTGCGCTCTTATCTTCTTCTGATTTTGTTTCCTCAATATCTGTCACCGATTTGTGAGCTTTCTCCTTCTTTCTTTTTTCTGGTTTGTGAAGGCACAACAAGAGGTTCAATAGTTTTACCTTTCCTTCAGAATTGTATTTTAGAGGGTTTCCCTCTTTGAGATTCAGCAGGCTTCACCTTAGTTTCTTCTACTTTCTCTTTCTTAGCTGCTTTGGCTTCTTTGGTCTTACCGGTGGGGGTATCGGTTGGTACATTGGAAGTTCCACCTTGTTGAGCCTCATGTTTGGCTCTTGCTGTAGCTATCTATTCTTTTGTGAATCCATCCTACTCAACAAAGGCCTGTATCTCTTTTCTTACTTTCTATGCAATCATCGGTTTCTCTAGTTCAAAGTGCACTTTCAATAGTTTCTCCGTGTAGGTTCCAAACCTCTCAGCGGTGGTATCAACCGGTTGAGCTAAAAAATGATCAACATAAGCAATAAAAAGATCTTTATCTCCTTAATAACCCATGGGCATTACCCATGTGGTCCTGGGAATAACATCTTCCATCAAGCATGTATCTATGTCAACCATAAAATAGATAGAATCCTCATAACAATTGACTACCTCTGTCGGTATACATTCTCTAGCATGCATTTCCTTTTGAAATTTCTTAAAATATCCCCATGAAATATCATCGAACTTGTTTTTTAGCATCCTAATGTTGTTCTTCATCTGCAATAGGATAGGTGTCTTGGTTATCCATTGTACATCACCAATATTGAGGAAACATTTTTGGAAATAAAAGAATAAGCCCATGATAAGTTGACCAAATTTAAATCTTAGCCTTTTGTCCTTCATGACTTCAAGATTTTCCATTAATTGACTTCTCATTGCTTCACAGATATCATAATCAACATCCTTATTAATCATCCAGTAGGCAGTGTGAATAGCTGCTACCGGTATACTGTTCATTCTGCTTGAATAGAAAATTCTATAGCCAATTACCATAGATGAAAATTTAACAATAGGATCATTAATATCATTCATGGTCATAGCTCTTTTATCCCAACTAGATCTAGTTAACTTCACAACATCATCCTTAGGTATAGACCTAAGCAATGACACTTCACCGGTTGAGTGGAAGGTAGTTACAACATGGATTGCTTCCTTAGTGATTTTGTGAGGTTTGTCCAACCACATGAACTGATCATGAATACGGCTCAAAACAAATCTCACCAACTCATCATCAAAATCATCAATGAAATTGATCACATGATGAAAACCTTTATCGGCTATACTTCTAAATTGTTCTTTCAATTTTCCCTGTTCATTACATAGAGATCTATCTTTCTCATAAATAATTGCAACTCCCAAGTCTTCAAGTTTGTAGTGATAAAAGGATCTTACATCCTTTAAATGCAAAAAACTGCTTGGTACACTAGATAGGGCACCGACAGGGTCAGTTTCCTCTGACTTGTATGGATGTCGTTTGTATTCAAGTCTTGCCCTCTCAGTCACATCAACTAGATGCGGAGTATCCATACTACAATATGCAAAACTTTGAAGCAAAGAGTAAGATTCACTGATAAATACCTCTTCTTCTTTGGTGATAGGGTTTCCAACAATAAAAAACTTTCAATACTCGATCACCTAATCAAACTTTACTTCGATCGCCTCAGATGCTGGTAAATAATCTGAATGCTACTTGTACAAACTTATCTCTACTCTACTCTCTTTTCCAAGAGTTCTCAAGATGCAAAGTGACAAATGAAATTTGAAAAGTTCTATTTATTTGCACTTTAACTACTGCAATAAATGCATTTACTGACAAAACCCTAAAATGCCTTAGCAAATTCTAAAGAATATTACCGGTAGCAAAAACTCAGATATTTACTAGTTATGATCCACAAACACATCAAAACATTAAAGTGCATCAGAATATGTAGATTTAACTTACAGTACATCATCCAGGGGTTCAACTTAATATTTGATAATAAGCTCACCCCAAGTTATAGAAATAACTTAGTTTGTTGGAGATGGATTCTCCACATTAGGTGAAGAATCTGATTCCTCAGATGGTTTGTCATCACTCTTCTTCTTCTTCCAGGTTCTATTCATCTCAGCTTTGGTTTTTTCAATATCAACCTTCTGCTTTCCTTTCTGGTTTGCAGGATGATTCATCAGTTGCTTCTTCTTTGTTCTACAAAACTTGGCAATGTGTCTCAGTTTGTTGCAATGATAGCATGCCATTCTAGATTCTCTCCAAGGTATTGCATTGCTTCTCCCTATTCTTCTTCTATAGTTCATTGCCACATGCCCAAAATTATTGTAGATTGAAAAAGTTACATTTACTCTCTTTTCCATCTCATAAGGACTAAACCGGTTAACAAAGGGTCTTTGCCAATTTGTGTTCCTCCGGTCAATGAAATTCCTCCTCCAGTTACAAATAGGTCTTGGATTCATGTGATGTGTAGGATTTTTTTCTCCATATCTACATTCAACTGATCTATGCCCATACATATTGCATTTATAATAATAACCTTCAAATATCCTAGGCACATATCTAGTATTAGGTCTATAACCAATATTACCATCAAATCTGCTTCTACAAAAATAAGTAGTATGTCCTAGTTTATGACAGTTAAAGCAAACAGGTTTGTACACTTTCTTACCAGTAGGCTTCCGAGTCTTAGGAGCAGTTTTAACTTCATGCATGTCACTCTTGGTACCAGAAGGTTCTCCCTTCTCAGATGTATTGTATCCTAACCCAGATGTATCACCTTTCATCCTTTGAGATTGGATCTATTCACCCAACATAGTAGAACTCTTGTTGAATTTTTGCATGCTTCTCATTAGATTCTATAAGCTCTTGAGTAAGATCTTCATTTTGTTTCATAAGAGTCTCTCTAAGAGACATTGCCATATCAATATCTTCTTTGATTGATTCTTTCTCTTCTTTCTTCTCATGCTAATGTTCATACAAAGTTGCATTCTCCTGCTTGATCTTAAAGATCTCATGGTCTTTCTCTTTGACCTGGTCTTCAACTGCCCTCCTAGCTTCAAGTTCTTGACTCATATGGATTGTAAGGGATTCAAGTTCTCTCCATAGGTTAAGTTTCTCACCATTCAGTTTCTCCACTTACTTAACCAGTGCATCAATGTTTGCCTCATTTGAAGAGTTGTTGTCAGATATTTCCAATAATTGCTTGGTCAGTTATTTCTTTCTTGTTTGTGAAGCCTTGTATTTTCCTCTTAGGGTTTCTAGCTCATCCTTAGTTTCATCAAGTTCTCTAGCCATCTCTCTATAGCTCATTCCTTCACCCATATTTGCCTTAGGATTAGAGATCCCTTCCAAGCGGTTAAGCCTTAAGGAAGTTAGGCTCTAATACCAATTGATGAACTTATAAGGCACTGAGAGGGGAGGTGAATCAGTGATAGTAAAAACAATACAAATCTGAATATGAATTTCACCAACTTAAAACTCAATAGACATGTAAGTGTTGGTGTAATTATTTATTCATGTTGGATATTATTACACCTTACTTAAGTTTACTTAGGATAATGCATTTCATAGTAGTCTGGGTATGAGACACGGGTGTTTGTGCCACATTAGGATAGTGTGTGTAGGAGAATTTCCACCTTTTGTGGTCTTATCTTGTTGTTACATTCCACCTTCGGTGGGTGATCTCCACCTCATGTGGAATATTTAATTATTTCTACTACCTACCACAACTATTTCCTACCTACCCTTGTTTCTCATTGAGCCACATGTCATGTGTGTGTTCTCACATATCCATATAGCCTTGCCTATATAAGTAGGCTCATATTCATTGTATGTAATGCTTGATGATCCACTTGATCAGTATTTTCATCTTAATAGAATACTGTTTATTCCTATCAATATTTTGTGTCTATGTTTTGTACTTTCATTGAGCTCTTGATCTTGGCAAAATATCACATGGTATTAGAGCCTAAAGGTCTTCTTTGATAAGTCATTTTTTGAGGATTCTATTTTCGGATCTGGGGAGGTGCTATTTTTGGGTGCCAGTGGTTATACCGCCGTCCATCAACCACTGACCACCTGCCTGATGGTATGATGAAAGAATAAGTATCTGGTAGATTACTAAGAGGGGGGGGAGGGGTGAATCAGTAACTAGAAAAACTAATACAAACTTCCCAAACTCAAACTCAAACTTACAAAGTAAACTTATAAATGAAATACCACTATCAAGATCAATATTCATAAGAATACTAGTTGACTATTATAGCAACTTAATAGTAAACAACATCAACCTTGTAAACATCCAAATGCTTCATTTCTCAACACTTCCAGTTATCATGCCTTATCAGAAATAATTAATCAAATCAATCATAAGATCATAACCACAAAAAATTCACCACATGACACAAGTATTTATACATGGAAAACCCAAATAGGTAAAAACCATGGTGAGATGAGACTCACAAGAAAATATTTGAACTCTCCTGAAGTTCGCCCTGTTAGGAGCCTAACCTATTAAAGCTTTTACAAAAAGTCCTGTTAAGAACTGATCTTGTTAGGAATCACCCAGTTAAGGGATTGACTACAAATTCCTTGTTAGAAGAAAATACCCTGTAAGGAGTAACCTTAGTAGAGGATTTGAAAATCCAATCTAATGGACCACCTTGTTAGAGGATTTAATAAGTAACCAATCTTATTAGAGCTTACCCGGTTAGGGGATTTCAATTCTACTGTAATTGTTAGAAAATAATAGGATTTTCTTAATCTATCTGAATAACAATACATTTACTTGATTAGATCCATTTAAGCTTGTATCTGCCTTTACTCAAATTGCAGACTCATTCTCCGATTAGGCAACCGCACACTCAACTGATTTCTGTCAACTCTTGCCACCCCTCAAACAAAACAACTTCATCGACCTTAAATACAAATCAATTAGGTTGCTAACACAACAAAAATCTAATCCTCTCATCATCTAGATTACAAACAGGTCGGTATAAGCATGACCATTGGATTTCATAGCAATCTCATCACATCAATCAAGAAAATATCAACCACTCCTTGATTACCGCTTCATCAAGCTCAGTAACTCACCACATGCTTTGCATTAGATGCAATACATGTTGTTCCTTCCCTAGACAAACAAATGCGCCAAAAAACTTTGAACTTGTCTTCATACAAGGACCTTACGTGTCATCATCATTACTACTCAACATACGATCATAAACCAACATAACAAATTCAAAAACCTTAATCGGTTAGGGTTTAACAAAAACAACTGGTAGGGTTTACTGGTTACATAACATAGAAAGGGTTTAACATTTTACTTTGATTACCGGTTCAACTCACAAACTTACATACCGGTTTACAATAACTTTTACAAAGCTCTTCCTACCAGTTACAAGACAATATCAACAATAACAACAATATCAACAACATCATTATCGGTTCAATTGACATCAATGAAAAACATAATATATCATTAATGCAATCTTCATGCAAACGCCAACACCGCCACCGTCCAGTTGCTGCTCGCTGCCGTCGCTGCTGCTCCTGTCGTGCCGCCATTGCTCTAGCGGCCACCACCTTTCATGATGACCTCCATAGTAGTGACCATGACTTGCCTACTTTCGGCCACATAGACTCTACCACATCATTAGTATGGTTAGTCCAGTTAGTAGCATTGTCAGCCCGATCATTTGCCACGTTAGCATTTTTCATATAGCTCTCCAAGGGGAGAAACAGTTTGATGACAATCAAATGACTGTCAAATTTAACCTCATTAATTTTTGACATCAACCTACATCAGCAGTAGTTTAATTTTTTTTTTGGACCCCCCTCTCATTTGCATTTTTGAAATTGCAGTCCAACGTCAAATGACCATATCTTACTCATTTTTGCTCCTTTTTTGGTGCAATTTTTTTTACAATGGGCTAGAATTTTTGGCTCTTCACATTGGTCGAGGTATTTTCTGATTTTAAGAGATGGAGTTTTCATAATTTGCAGATCTTCACAACTGTACCTATCTAATCCTAAATTTTGCAACTTCAGAGGCTTTGTTTGGGGTCATACGACCTCCTTTTCAGGTGCCATTTTTTTTGAAAGTGCATAATTTTTTGTCTACTTTCATAATCAGCCATTAGTTTACAATGATTTTGAGTAGAAATTGTACTTTCAGTATTTGGTCATTTTTAGCCTATTTGGTACTTGTATTTTGCTTGGATCTCAGTTTAGATCATTTGCAGTATTTGTTGGAGTCTCTTATAGCCTATTTGAGGCATTTGTAAAGTTGAAATCAGAAGTCCACCTTGCCTTATTTTGCAAGTGGCCCATTGTATATGCACTAAGTATATAGTTCCAAAATTATCATTTTTTTTTTTGGCGGGGGGGGGGGGGTTTCTTGATTGAGTAATTTGGGGGGGTGTCTTGTGTGATTGTGCATTTCTCTATCTTGTGCTTTTTTTTCCATTTTGGTGCTATGGGTTCTCCTAAATTTCCATTTTTAACTCCTCATAATTATGCATCATGGAAGATTAAGGCTTGGAGTAAACCTATAGAAAAAGGACTCATTCATTAAGTAAATGGAACAATTACAACACCACCTAGTCCTAAGGTTGATCCTAATGCTCAAATTGAATGGCTCACTAAGAATGCTATGACACTTGTAACTCTTAGAAATTATGTATTATATGACCTCATTTTTCACATTGATAAGTGTACTAAAATTAAAGAGGCTAGGGAAATTTATGAGAAATTATATGGACAAGTTGATGAGATTAAGAGCTACAAGCTTGATAGTGAACTCACAACATTGGTCCCAAGGATTTTGATACAATCCAACATTATGTCACACAAGCTCATGAGCTAAGAGGAAAGCTTAAGGATTGTGGAATCGACAAAAAGGATGCTCAATTGGTTTATAACTTGTTGGACCAGCTTCCATCAGAGTATGCAGCCTTTGTATCTAGCTTTCACACCCATAGGTTAGCTCAAGTTTCCTCATACACTTCTCCCTCATTTGATTCATTCACAAAGATGTTGATATTTGAGCAATCTAAGTTGACCAAGATGGGGATTCTCAAATCTTCAAAGTCACAATCTTTGGTGGGTAATAAGGGGAATCAAGGCAATCAAGGAAAAGACAAGAATCAAAATCAACCTAAATCAAAACCACAACAAGATGGAGCACAATCCTCCTCTCCACAACAAGGTGACTCACCTAAGAGGAAATCATATAAGGACAATATTTTTGGTGCATATTGCAAGAAGTCAGCACATGATGAACAACATTGTTACAAGAAGGATATTGATGAGTTGAAGAATCTTCTTGAGAAGAAAAAAATCAACCTACCTTCTAGAATGTCTACATTGGCTTCTTCATCTAAGGATAAGGATAAAGGAAAGGATCACTCTTTTGGGACAAATAAAGGAAAGGGACAAGATATTTGTGCTACTACAAGTCATGATTCAGGGAGATGACTTCTAGATTCAGAGGATTCTCATCATATGGCATCTTCGTAGTCTATGTTTTCTACATTTGAGCCTTGCACCATGCCGCAAATTTTGATGGGAATTCATACATACATGGATGTGATTGGGAAAGGAAATGTAGACACCTTAAATTGTCCAGTCTAATTAAATAAATATTTTATTTATTTAATTACCTAAGCCTAATTCTTCTATTAATTAAATAAATCTGTATTTATTTAATTAATTCATTTATCCTCTTCTAGCCTTATTTCTCATTTAAATAAATACATTTATTTATTTAAATTATCCCTTTCCTAAATTAAATAAATATTTTATTTATTTAATTATCCTACTTCTTCTATTAATTAAATAAATCTTTATTTATTTAATCAATTCATTAGCTTTTTCTACACATGACACATGTCATTCATCTCTTAATTCATACACTACCTACCTCTTTCATTATTTTGGTATTTCTTTTACCTACCCTCTAATCCTAGCCGGCCTCTCTTTTTACACCTCTCAATCTTAACCCTCCATTTCATATTGTGTCTTCTATTTAAGGAGATGCTTTCTTCATTGTCAAACCCTAATCACTAGGACTAATCAACAATTTTGGAGGACTTGGCTACACTACGATCCTACTTGCAACCACATTCCGTTCTTTGTTGAGCTCTTGTGCATACAAAAATCTAAGAGCAAATATATCAAGCAAGATCAATGGAGATAGGAAGAATGGAGATCAAAACCCTATTGGACATGTGATGGTATAATCTTTGTGATTTTGAGTTATTTTGCATTGTCTTAGGTTATCTTCATATGTTATGGTGGATTTTTGTTCATTGTTAGGCTAGGGTTTGGTGGTTGAATTCATTTAGCCTTTCAATATTGTTATTATTGTTATCCATTTTCACCATAAACAGGAACTATTGCCATTGGGGATAACTCCTTCAATGATGTGTTGTGTGTACCCCATTTGACAAACAATCTTCTTACCATCTATCAAATCACACATGGGGCAACTAGGAAAACTGTGGAGTTCACACCTAATTCAGTTATCATTAGAGACTTGGAGACTAGAGCTATCATTGCGATTGGGGTGGTTGATCATGCATCTCAGTTGTACTCCTTTTCATATTTTGGTCCTATTGATGAGGTTGATTCTTCCTATGTTGATGATTCAGATTTTGAGGAGAACTTTGGGTACTTGAACTTGAGGATTCTCACATGCGACCCCGGACTAGAGCTATCATTAAAGTCTTAAGTATAAGAAGAGGAGCTCATTAAAGATATTAGAAGATCATAGGAGAATACCAATTGCTTGAGGTTGTGAAAATATGAGTGAAGTTATCAATGGATAAGAAAAGGATATGGTTGAGTGTTGCAATATTTTATTTCTAAAATTTGTGTAGGTAATGTTTGAGGTCAGAAGAGTCCATTAAAAATAGGATCCTTGAGGACCAGTAGGGTGTATCAATGTGAGGTGTTGAAGAAAACAAGTGTATCACACTTGAACCTATAATGGGCTAGTAACCAAATGGGCTAGATATCATTATTAGAGCATCCCAACAAAATCATGGGATTTCATAGGTTCAATAGAGAACTTTGAATATTAAAGACAAAATTTGGATATTATTGATGTTGAAACTATTAATGGTAGGAATTAAGGGGGAGTGTTTGAAGAAAGTAATTTCTCCCATGTTTCCTCCACATAGGCAGTCAGTTGAAACTGAACTGCAAAGTCCATTCTCAGGTTTCAACATAATGTATATTCTCTTTTGGCAATGTAACACATCACCTATTGCACCTGATGATGCAACTAGTGTGACAATTTTGTCTTCTTGTGATTCAGTGCAGCAAGATATTTCTTGTCTTCCATCTTCAGTTGATTGGGATGACTACTTTACAGACATTGCAAGTTTGTTTGTGGAGTCCTGCATTGCAGATTTCAGAGACATCATTGATGACATTCATCTTCTCTTTGATGAAGATGATATTGTTGCGAGGGAACACTCTGACCCTCTTGTTCATTCTCTACATGATCATTCTTTTGAGGTTGATATGATTGTGGATTCTTATTTACAACAGTTGGAGGAGGTCTCTTTATTTTTAGAGGAGACATGTGAGTCTTTGGATATTGTTCTACATTCTTCTCCACTAGATCTTGGAGTGCGTTTTTCAGAAATTTGGAGCAGTTTACCACCTTTGGAGGGGGTACCTTTCAGCATCGACATGGGGATACTTGAGCATTTTTCAGAGACTTCATTCATCATGAGTTTTTTTCCTACATCTTCCCTTCATGATTGGGGAGACTTCATGGATACACCTTTAGTTTTGTTTCTTCCTAAGGGGAGGAATGTTGTTTGATGTTCATGGAGAAGTTTCTTAATACATCTTTGAGCTTCTATCATTGGTGTTGATTCTATGTTGAGGGCGGGATACCTAGCTTCTCTTCTTCTCTCATAAGGGGGGGGAATTTTTCCTCACATGGGGTTTTGTTCCTCACACACTTCTATGAGAGTTATTTGTATATAGTTTTCATCTCTTTGGGGAAGTGTTTTTTCCGATTGGGTTTTTCTCTCTTTCCCCGTTTTGTGAGAGATTTGATTGCATTAGTTTGTTTTCATTTGTACATGGGTACCTAACATGGCCTCATATCTGGGACCCATTGTATTTCTTAGTTGCATTGTAGACTTAAGTGCATTCCCATAAGTTTCAATTAAGGGGGGCTGTTGGTGTAATTATTTATTCATGTTGGATATTATCACACCTTACTTAAGTTTACTTAGGATAATGTATTTCATAGTAGTTTGGGTATGAGACACTTGGGTGTTTGTGCCACATTGGGATAGTGTGTGTAGGATAATTTCCACTTTTTGTGGTCTTATCTTATTGTTACATTCCACCTTTAGTGGGTGATCCACCTCATGTGGAATATATTATTATTTCTTCTACCTACCACACCTATTCCCTAGCTACCCTTGTTTCTCATTGAGCCACATGTCACGAGTTCACTTATCTCCATCCCATGATGATTTTGCGGAGCAGATCAGTCAGAATCGGCAGTTTTATCTATTATTTATCGTTCATGGATGTTGATAAGATGCTTTCATGTCTTTACTATAGTATCTCCTTAAGACGGCCTTGAACGACAAGGTTCAAAAAACTAAAGGGCCTACGGTGGATACCTAGGCACCCAGAGACGAAGAAGGGCATGGTAAGCGACGAAATGCTTCGAGGAGTGGAAATTGAGCATAGATCTGGAGATCCCAAAATAGGTTAACCTTTTTAACTATCTGTCGAATCCATAGGCAAACAAGGGGCAACCTGGCAAACTGAAACATCTTAGTAGCCAGAGGAAGAGAAAGCAAAAGCAATTCCCGTAGTAGCGGCGAGCGAAATGGGATCAGCCTAAACCATTTAAATGGGGTTGTGGGAGAGCAATCTAAGCATCATGCTGCTAGGCGAAGCAGTGGGTGGAATACCGCACCCTAGATGGTGAGAGTCCAGTAGCCGAAAGCATCATGATAGCTTACGCTCTAACCCAAGTAGCATGGGGCACATGGAATCCCTTGTGAATTAGCAAGGACCACCTTGTAAGGCTAAATAATTGTATGTAACACTTAATGATCTAGTTGATCACTATTTTCATCTTGATAGAATACAATTTATTCCTATCAATATTTTCTCTCTATTTTATACTTTTCATTGAGCTCTTGATCTTGGCAAATCTTATAGTAAGAAATAACACCAATTATGCAATCACCAGATAAAGCATAAACCACATGACATAGGAGTTTATATGTGGAAAGCCCATATGAAAAAACCACGGTGGGAGCTAGTACCCAAAAGATCCACTAACTGCAGTATAGAGATCTCACCGGTTAAGGCCTACAAGACCTAGTTAGGGGAACACCCTGTTAGAAGTGTCTAAGCCCAGTTAAGAGAATTAAAAAAAGGCTTGTGAGGACCAGCCCTATTAAGAGCTACCCAAGTTACCGGGATTTGAAAACACAAGCTAATGTGTCACCTGGTTAGAGGATTTAATGATCAAAACTATTAGGATCTGAGTGCACCCTATTAGGAGTGACCTTGTAAGAGGATTTCTTTCTGCAACTATTAGGAAGAAAACAAGTACAAATGATCTCAGTATAACACCTTCTATGTCTGATAAGATCTGCTTCAGAAAATTAAAACATCATAGAGACTTCATCTCTCAAATCCTCTGATCTTCGCACTATCAAAAATCCAAAATTTTCTCGTCACCTATCACACTAACAAGCTCATGTATATATATCCTTTCATACCTCATCACACAATAAAAATTATAATAAGGTCAACTAGAACCTTATTACAATTTGCTAGGTTCAATGCATCTAGACAATCTTTCATTATATGCTTTAGTTATGTTGGCCACTGACATAACAAATCCAATTTTGTACCGTTTGACCGATCTGAGTGATTTTCATCACTACTGGTTAACTGTGTTTCTTGGTCTCTGCCTTGTTGATCAAATTTGATTAATCTAATCAAATCTTCTAGTTTGGTCACAGAGTTATCTTCAAATGCTAGTCATCAATGTTTCTACAAAACCACATTCCTTCATCCTTCATAGATTTCATGTACCAGTTGTTGGTGTGAGACTCTGTCAGTCATTTTACCGGTTGAAGTCCTAATTACTGGTTCTGATAAAAATGTCTCTGCTTTACCGATTAAGTCTACCCGATTGATTTGTAGGACTTAGCTGACTTAAGAAACATAGTTTTCATCAATGACAACATACAAAATAGTCATCATACATAAATCTAATGTCTATTACATTACCGATTGACCAAATTATCAAATGCCAACAAAACTAAGAAAGAGTATGATGCTTCAGTTATGTTCTCATCAACTACCTTATTAGTATATGTGTAAGGCACATCATGATAATCAAGAAGAATTTTTGGTTTCCTAGGAACATGAATGGAATTGATTTGATTTTTATTAGGCTCTTGATTTTTGGGAGAGAGGGCATAATGATGAGAAATAATATCATCCTCTTGTTCTAAGGTATCTTTATGTTCAAGAGACTCATTAGAAAAAGGACTATCATATGTAATTAGTGCTTCATCTTTAGAGGGAAGATCATGAACAAAAGGTATGGTATCACTAGGATAAGTAGTCATAATATCATCCTCTTGCACCAAATAGTCCTTATGAGGGAGGTACTTTTTAGGAGAAGAAGGAACAAAATTCTCCAAATATTCATCTTTAGGAGGGAGATCTTTGAAAGAAGTGTCCATATTACCTTTTTGCACCAATGTGCCCTTATTAATGAGATTAATATTGGGAGAGGGTAAATCATGTTGGCACTCTACACTCTTATGAGAATATTTGATGTTGTCATTGATGGTAACCAACTAGCAAGTCACCAACAAGTGGTTTCTACATGCCTGACATCACAAACTTCATACACCGACACCAGCAGGCACTTCACTAACATTTAGATTATATCGGTGACAAAGCATACCGACACTCCAGCCGACATGGGATAAAGTTCTTGTTTATTTGAATTATTTTGTAATGTAATTATCTTTTGTAAGCCGACATGGTATATTGTAAAAGACTCATATATGTATGAGATCTTATAAGTCATTTTGATATGAGTATGAGAGAGAGACGAATAGTGTGTGATGAGACTTTTTTATTATATAAGGTGATATAGTTGACAACAAAGGTTTTGCTTATTGACTGAGCTTAAACCTGTACTGAACCTGACATTAGAGATACTATTTTGAGCAGTACATTGTATTGGATTTGATAATCCACTTTTGTAGTCAATGTGACTTGTTATTGAGAAGTGAGATCTAGGTTGTTAGCCTCCCTGCATGTGCAGGCCCCTCATTGTAAGTAGTATTTATTCATTGGCTAGTGAGTAAATATTGTGGGTCAAAAATACCACTGAGGTTTTTCCCACACTGGGTTTCCTTGTTAAAATATATTGTGTTATGGTGTGTTTCTATGTTGTCTCTGCTAATTGTGTTTACTTCATTAATTCTTATTTATCGGTACACTATTCTGGGATGCAAAGTTATAAATAAGTTTAAATATTATGCTAACTGGTTAGACACTAATTCACGCCCCCTTTTCAGTTTCTTTGGGACTATCATTGAATCTAACAATTCATATCAGAGCTTGGTCCTCTATTTGCAAAAGCCTAACAAATTGAGAGAGATTCTGACACCGGTACAGATGGAGAACATAAGAAAACAATTGGAAGGAGCTCTTGAAGATTTTGATGCAAAAAAATTGACGAATATCAAACTTGAAGATGATCTGAGGACTGCTATGGAATTCATTAAAGGACTTCAAGAAAATCTGGTTATAGCACAAAATAAGAGAAAGGAAATTCATGAGAAGATATAGAATGATGATGGTTAGAAAAGTGGACACCACCCAAAAAAAACATGGAAAAGCAAGCAACGCGTATGCGGTTTTAAAATTTGAAATTCCCGCGTATGCACTTAGGCTTGTTCTTCCCGAGCTTAGAGAAGATAGCGCGTACATGTTGCTTTTAGGAAAATGCGTGCGTACACGCTACGCCTATGAAGATGAGCGCATACGTGCTGCTCATAGGAAAATGAGCGCGTATGTGCTAATAATCCAAATATAACTGCGTACGCGGTGCCTAGTAATTTTTTTTTTTTTTAAATGGTTCTCATTTACCCATGAATAGCGCATTTTTTACTTCATTTTTTTCCCATTTCCTCTCCTAAACCGCGAATGGGGTGCTAGATTTGTCCTCCAAGCAATGGATCAAGGTTAGTTTTTGTTTATTTTTGTCTTTCTTTCTCGTTTGTTCAATTTATTTTACATTTTGAATTTAATTTCATTAATTTTGATTAGGTTTTTTAATTTTTTGTTTCAAAAACTAGATTCTTCTAATTCAAAACAAGAACAACCCCCAATTCCTCCTTTTGACTACACACCTAAAACACAAGAGCAATTAATTAATCAGTTAGGACAAAATATGTTTAAAATCAATAAAATGGTTGTTAAATTGAAAACTTATGAACTTGAGCATCATCATGTTACTACTTATCGAGTTGCCATTAGTTTTATGTTCAAAGTTATTCTATATACTCTAGTCGGTTATCTCTACCGAAATATTCAGTCGGTCTGGACAGTCCAATCGGTTATACAAGAAAGTAGTCTCAGAGCCCAATATGCACCAAGCTATCTACTAAGTATCATTCCATGTCTATCGAGCAACAAAGATGATACACTGAGTTGTTATACACCAAGTGAAACATGTTACCAGATTCATTGAACCTGGACATACATATGGAAACATGTTACAAGATCAAGGAACATAGAACTGTTATCACATTGGAAATTGCACTTAAAGATTGTGTAAGATTTTGAGGTCATCTAACCAATGAAATATTTTGCATGGTTATTCATTTGATAAAACATGTTTGTAAGATCGAAGCACTGAATGGATCACCGAGATAAGAGATCTATTTATACAACATGGATTAAGATCACACATATACATGTAGCATGATAGAAAGGAAGATATAGAAATATATGAAGAAAGACATGTGAAAGCACTAAGTGTTATGACTTTTACAGAGACACAGAGGTCACTGAGAAGGATTTTAGAGAACAGTAAAAGAATAGAGTAAATAGAAGGGTTTACCGAGTTACTATATGGATTACCGAGGTATGCTATAAGCAAGGTAATCTTATTCTGAGCACATAGAATCTGCTATAACATTTCAGATGTAAAGTTGCAGATATTTGTAATGATTTTATTGTAATATTTTGAAGTTGTAAGAGAAACCTTTAACAGGGTAAAAGACTCTAATCAAGTCTCTAAATTGTAAAGCCTCTAACCAGGTGCAACATTTAGTTAAGTGTTGTAAAATCCTTTAGCAAGGTAGATCTGACAAATCTTGATACTCCTAACAGGGTAAGCTATCAAAAATAGCTAAACATGTAGCTCTAATCGAGCAACCTTTATTATTGCAGTAGTGAAGTTGTGGGTGCCATCCCCACTACAGTTTTTCTCTCTAACCAAGAGTTTCTGCGTAACCAAAATATATGTGTTATGGAGTGAATCATGTATGATTGTTATCTATTTATTTTAGCATTATATTATGTTACTGCACTATTTAGTTTATGCTTAATAGTAAAGTTATTGTTGAAGAAAAGTTTTGAAGTATTGATTCACCCCTCCCCTCTTAGTACATTAGCTTTCCATATTGGGCTTAACAATTGGTATCAGAGCTTCAATCTTGGAAAAGGGTTTAACTGCCTAAAGAGAAAGATCTTATCAATGGAAGGCTATAAACAATCTCAGAGGATTGTGTATCTGCAAGAAGAGTTGGATCATGCTAATCAAGTGATTGCAGACATGCAAAGGCAAATGCAAAAATCTCTGAAAGTGAGAAGAAGATTTTCTGATGATTTGCAGGACTGTCAAGAGTTAGTGGAACAAATTGAGACATCATCTGAGAATAGTATATCTAAAGAGACTGAAAAAATGATTGGATTATTGAAAGAAAAGAACAAAGCACTGGCTGATCAACTAAAAGCAATGAAAAGAGAACATGAACATTTTAGCACACAGATGACTAAAAATCTCGATGCATTAAGAACAGTCGAGGATAAAGTAAGAGATCTAGAAAGAGAGAAACAACAACTTGAAGTCTTAGTATCTGATAAGAATGATGAAATCACAAGGTTGACTAGAATTCAACAAAACGTGTTAGATCAACTAGGTTATGCACATCATGAAGCAAATCTGAAAGATGGTGAGAATCAAGCATTGAAACTTGAAGTATCAAGGCTGACCAATGAACTTGAAATAGAGAAGAAATCCAAAGAAACACTGAAGAAGAGTTATGAAGCATCAAAGATGTTGGATGAGCAACTGAATACAAGAAGACCCAACAAAGATGTAGGACTCGATTACAAAGGAAAAGACTCTACCAAGAAGGGAATCCATACTATCGAGAGAGGAGAATTATCAAAGCAAGCTGGAAACAAGAATAACATCAAAAGAAAGAAACCTATTTGCAACTACTGTGGAAATCAAGGTCATACTGCCAACATGTGCCAAATCAAAAAAGGTAAGCAACCGAATGTCACTAAGTCCAAAGGTTACTGTTACAATTGCAATAAATATGGTCACACATCTAAACAATGTAGGACAAAGTCTGTTAATAATTATTAGAAGGCAAAATTCAAAGGGTTTTGTAAAAACTGCAATAGATATGGACATAGTACCAAGAAGTGTTGGTACAAGCAAAAGAACTATATGTGGTATGCACACCAAGCAAATACTAAAAGCTACTGAACCCATAGAGATCTTAATCGACAATATGTTGCAGTACCATGGGATTACAATACATGGATATGGTGTGAATGTTGTGGAAGATATGGACATATAAGTGCCAACTGCCTTATAAGGTTTGGGATGAACAACCGAAGATCATGGAAAATCCTGGTATTGCATGTTTTCATTGTCACAAAGTTGGACACTTGGCTGGAGATTGCAGAGATCAACCTAGAAAAGACACTGAAGAAATAAAAGACAAATTACAGATGATTTGGAAAAAGAAGGAAATTGTGTCAAATGAAGAAAGAACCTTACCTACCGAGTTAGGTGCACCTATTCCAAATTAATCGGTAAAGGTATGAAGGGACTGCATTCTCTCAAGGTTAAATCTTAATAGTTCCTATTTTATTATGTACTTAATTCAAAATCTGCATAATTAAGATGTAGTAGTAAGTTTGAAATTCTATCAAAGTCTTTTGGAGCACTATACAGGAAACTTGTCAAGTCGGTGAATACTGGAGACCTGTCAAGTTGGTAAATAAAGGAAGTTTGGTTACTCGGTTAAAGTGCAAAAAAAAGGAAAGAAAGTTTAGTGGAATTGAGTGCATTTAATGTTTTTGACCTAACCTGCACAAAGCCCGATAAGGTATATTGTGTACTTAAAACATTTACGTGGTCATTTTTACTTACCAAGTTTTTGAGAGAGCAAAGCAAAGCAAATCAAAGGTGATCAAACCTTCTACAAAGAAAAATTCAAGGTATTTACATCAATCTCAATGCATTGTTAAGTTAGTTTACCGATCTTATCAAGTTATTATTATCTGCTAAGTGTGAAGCATCTGTCGTTTGAAAATCCTCAAACCCTAAGGATCTTTTGTTAGTTTTTATCTGAAATCTACAAATGGCACCTAAGATCCAAGATCCCATCATTGTTAAGAATGTTGAAAAGCCCTCACTAAAATACTCTTTAACTCCCAAAGTTGCATCTAAACCGAATGACAAAACAACATTTTCACTCATCCCGGATAGAGTGTTATTAGTTGAGGATGTGAGATTCTTCACCAAATGTCATGTTGAAGAATGTGGTCATGTTGAAATCAAAGACACATGTGATGAATTGTGTACCGATGGTAAATTGGATAGCAAGTTTGAGCACATT
The DNA here is from genome assembly GCF_030272615.1 of Cryptomeria japonica. Lineage (NCBI taxonomy): Eukaryota > Viridiplantae > Streptophyta > Pinopsida > Cupressales > Cupressaceae > Cryptomeria > Cryptomeria japonica. Next base: position 585,490,492 of record NC_081412.1, read on the forward strand.
AAGATCAAGGGATTAACTGAAGCCCTAATCTATTCCCATGTGTTCAAACCCCAGTGGGTCAAGTTTGTTCTGAGCAGAGTTCATGATGACTTCATGTGGCTAGAAGAGCAACCGTTTAAGATTACCAAGGAAATCATTCATCTGATTACCGGTTACCCTATTTATGATCATGCCCGAGCTCAAAAGATGATATCACAAAAGGAATTGATCAGTTTAACCGGAGTGGAATTAGATTGCAGAGGACTGAAATTGAACAATGTCACTGATGCAGAACTAAAATTTGCTATTAGAGTAATAGGTTACTATTTCTTCCAATCGGCAAGGGAAAACAATGTACCCTGTGCAGCAGTAGACTTAGCATACAAAATTGTGAAAAAGGGAATGAAAATTGATCTATGTGAGGTGTTGCTGAAAAACTTGTTTGAGAATCTGAACACCATTAGGAAGCCGAAGAAGAACAACTTGGCTAATACACTAAAGTTTGGATCACTACTTGTATGCATGTTTTTCTATTTTGAAAAATTCTTTCCATCAGTCGGTAAAGTTGTTTGGGAACTACACCGACCAATCACCCATCAGATCAATGACTTCATCAAGAAGCTAGGTGATAATTTTAATGATATTATGGATGATTACTTCAGTAAGTTTCAAGAGAAAATGCATAACAGGTACCAGATTCCACCCAAGCTAGTGGAGAAATACAAAGATGACATATGTTTTGAAGTAGACACTGATTACTGTTATGTGAATGCTGTGGAACCAAGAACTCAATCTTTGTCACCTATGGGTTACGAGATTGATTTTGACATCACACAACAACAAATTGATGTATTTCTTACACTACCAAGGCATGCTAGTGAGTTGAGGTATGGAACTTATGAAGAACTGAAGGAAAACCTAAAAATGAGCATTGTAGTACCCAAAGCTACAAGAAAGGCAACAAAGATGAATAAGACATTAACGGAGAAATTTGGAGAAGGTTCTTCCTCCACACCTATCAAGGGTACGCTAGTAATCACTGAGGAAGAATCAGAAGCCCAAGAGGCTGCTATTACACTAAGCACCGAGTTGCCTAAAGGGAGAGTTCTGAAGAGGAAGAAACAAAACACATCAAAGGCTTCACCGACTCCCTCAGTAAAGTGACCTAACACTAGAGCATTTGTAGCCTCACCAAGTAAGAAAACAAAGAGTGTTACTGTTCCCAAGGTAACAAAAACTTACAAGAAATCTACTCGGAGACTCATTTTGGCAAAAGTGTCCAGTGACATAGAGTCTGAAGATGCTAGCAAATTTCAGATTATCGAGAGCAAGAAGGTAAATGTACATAGTGTTGAAAATTTTTGTACTAATCTAAAGGAATATGGTGGATTTGGAGGATTCAAGTATGTTAAGTATGAAACCAGATTTGATGATGAGAAGAGACAAATAGAAGAAGTTGTCATCTGCACACTTCTAAAATTCCGATTGGCTCCATTAGAACTATCTAAGTCACTTCCAAATGAACTATATTTGCATATTGATAACAGGTGGAAATATGCAATGGACTCAGAGAAATAGATTAGAGAAAGAAGTCTAGTACATCTCTTTCCAGACATGTCGGTAGTTGAAATAAAAGAACATTTGACAACCTACAACACCAAGTTTCTCGTCAAACAAAGAGCCTTAAAACTGATGAATGGTCTATATATTGAAGTGGAAAATGAGACAAAAGAAAAGTGGTAGGAAATCTTTAGAATCGAGGATGCTGGTGAGCAAGCTACAGTTGAAATAGTTGATGTCACCGAGCAATATCCTGATGTTATCGAGCAAGACCCTGCTGACACCATTCAAATAGATGAAGATATCATGGATACAAAGGCACCAGAATAGGAAATGATAGAGAGGCAATGCATATGCAAAACGTGTATCTAGTGAATCAATCTTGGAGCAAGTTCAGCCTTATCCACCGGTCAATCAACCTGTCTCAACCAAAACCCCTCAGGATACGGATAAAGGCACCGAAGATCACAAGTCTATAGCAAGACAAGGTACTACTCAAGAATAGAGTTCTCAAGCACCTTCTAGCACTAAAAATGTTGCAACTAAGACACCGAGTACCAAGACACCAAAGGAAACTACAGAGGCTAAAGAAACCGACCAAAGTGTTGCCTCTACTGAGCAACCTACCGAGGGTCATCAAGCCTCACAAGGCATTGTCTTAGTTCAATCGGTGGAAGGTAAAGAAAATAAGATGAAAAAGCATAGCTTCAAAGTAGATTTGTCGAAACCAATAGTGTTGCCCAATGTTGATATATCCAAATTAAACGGGCAAGCAGTCATTGATTTTGGTGAACTATGCAAAGCAAAGGCCAAACAAGAGAAGCAAATGGCTATTCAAAAGAAAAATAAAGTACTTCAGAAGGTAAAAGCACTCTTAACAGATATGCTACCTGAAGCTATAATAACCAAAGATGCAGCCATCCACATTCAACTGGATGAACTCCCAACCAAGATAGAGACATTTGGAATAGATGCATCCGAATATTTGAGCAAGATAAAAGACAAAGAGCTCACTGCAAAAATGATAGAAGAGGTACATAAAGCTATAGCTATTGGAAAATTTAAACTTGTCAAATTTATTGCCGAGTTGACCCCTCAACTCAAGCACATTCTTTATTTATTTCAAAAACTGTACATTTTCTTTATTCATTAAAGACATCAAAAATAAAACAAAAGCAATTGAGAAAGAGATCATCGATCTCTCAAATAAGTTGACCACAGAGCCCAATTTTGTTCAAAATTTCTATACAAAGTTACAACAGCTCATGGCTCAACAATTGGACCTACGAAATGAAGAAAACAAGATTAGGATGGACATAATGACACTTCAGACATTATTCCTTCGTCATCTTTCATCCATCCAAGAACTCATCAACCGAACCACATACTTATCTACTACACAAGAGGGAAAAACTTTAGATGGCTTAATATAATTATTGGTTGATATTCAAGTGCTGAATTCTTTAATGGATAGTGTAAAGGATGCTCTCTCTGTCGCTCTCACCGAAGCACAAACAAAGTACAAATCCATTTTTGACCAGTTGCCACCACCGAATGGTAACAAAATTTTGATGTTTGTCAAAAAGGGGGAGTGATATAGTATTCAAAGCATCAAAGTATAGTATCAAACAAAAGGAGTCTAGTATACAGGGGCAGTATACCGAGCAGAGTATCCAAGAGCAGTGAACCGAGCAGTGAACAAAACAGTAAGCAAAGAACAAATGCAGCACACAAAACATTGATAACCGAGCATACAAAATAAGAGTTTTATAGAGTATATTGATAAGGGGAGTATATCTAGATATATTATTTCACTAACTATTGTATATACTGTCAGTATAGTCAAATTTTGCAAGTATATAGATTATTGAGTTATAACTTTGAAAGTAGTTTTTGTCAAACATCTCAACTAATGTCAAAAGGGGAGATTGTTACTACTTATCAGGTTGCCATTAGTTTTATGTTCAAAGTTATTCTATATACTCTAGTCAGTTATCTCTACCAAAATATTCAGTCGGTATGCACAGTCCAATCGGTTATACAAGAAAGTAGTCTCAGAGCCCAGTATGTACTGAGTTGTCTATCGAGTATCATTCCATGTCTACCGAGCAGCAAAGATGACACACCGAGTTGTTATACACCAAGTGAAACGTGTTACCATATTCATTGAACCTAGACATACATATGGAAATGTGTTACAAGATCAAGGAACATAGAACCATTGTCACATTAAAAATTGCACTTAAAGATTGTGTATGATTTTGAGGTCATCTAACGAATGAAATATTTTGCATGGTTATTCATTCGATAAAACATGTTTGTAAGATCGAAGCAATGAATGTATCACTGACATAAGAGATCTATTTATAAAACATGGATTAAGATCACACATATACATGTAGCATGACAGAAAGGAAGATATAGAAATATATGAAGCAAGACATGTGAGAGCACTAAGTGTTATCACTATTATAGAGACATAGAGGTCATCGAGAAGGATTTCAGAGAACAGTAAAAGAACAGAGTAAATAGAAAGGTTTACTGAGTTACTATATGGGTTACCGAGGTATGCTATAAGCAAGGTAATCTTATTCTGAGCACATAGAATCTGCTATAATATTTCAGATGTAAAGTTGCAAATATTTGTAATGATTTTATTGTAATATTTTGAAGTTGTAAGAGAAACCTTTAACAGGGTAAAAGACTCTAATCAAGTCTATAAATTGTAAAGCCTCTAACTAGGTGCAACATTTAGATTAAGTGTTGTAAAATCCTTTAGCAAGGTAGATCTAATAGATCTTGAGACTCCTAACAGGGTAAGCTATGAGAAATAGCTAAACATGTAGCTCTAACCGAGCAACCTTTATTATTACAGTAGTGAAGTTGTGGGTGCCATCCCCACTGCACCAAAATATATGTGTTATGGAGTGAATCATGTATGATTGTTATCTATTTATTTTAGCATTATATTATGTTACTGCACTATTTAGTTTATGCTTAATAGTAAAGTTATTGTTGAAGAAAAGTTTTGAAGTACTTATTCACCCCTCCCCTCTCAGTACATTAGCTTTCCATATTGGGCCTAACACATCAATCCCTCGCCACTAGCCTAGAAACATTAGCTAGTGGTGCCATAGTTGTTTCCACACAAATTACCCAATGGGGAAGCTTTATGGATAGGTGTCATCAATTCTATGCCGATGGGCTATCATACGATGGAGTAAAAAACAAAAATATTACTAAACAACAAATATGTGCCCTTTTCGTTGATCCCAAAATTGGTCAGTCATTACCTCTTAATGCAAAGAGGCTTCCCATACATTGGTGTACCAATGTGCAGATGAAGAATATGTTTTGGCAGAGGTGGTGGATGGTCTTTGATGATCCACCTTGTAATAATTATGAGGTGCCATTATATTTTTTGAGAAAAGTATATTGTGAGTTTGTGCTCAATGTGCACCCAAACTATTTTGACATGATAGAGTTCCATGGTAGAGGTGGCGGCTCTTCCCAAGATAGACATGGAGTCCATAGATGATTACCCACAGAGAGTCGCCTCCCCCTAGCACTCAAACCCAAGGTGCATTAGGCTGTCCCACTAGAGCTGAAAGAGTCGATGGAGCTACAAACTCTTCAGGAAGCCACATCATTGACTGGTGCCATCATCCAGCATGGGACATCATTAGCACACCCTATTGTATTGGATGATGAGCCATTAGGTGGCGACAAAGAGCCCATCCAGCATATGTGTGTCAGTTGCTCGGGGATAGATGATGTAGCAGGTACAAATGGATCCTCATCTCATCTATGCACAATTTGTAGGAGCAGATGTTAGGCCCACACAGTTGAGGATTTTGCATTGATAGATGAGTTGATGGACATGGTGTTTGCCCATGAGCCACAGATATAGGTGTGTTGATTTGAATTCATAGCATTTTATTTATCAGTCACTTTAAATTTGTAATTACATAAATTAATTTTCATTTATACATCGATTTAAATTGAGACAAATAATATGCATTTCAGGATGCAACAGTGGTATCCCATACTCCTCCCCAAATTACTATAGTTGCAACTTCGATGCCTGAGGTAAAAATTTTGTAACATGTTAAAATAGAATAGTACACTTTGAATTCAAAAAAATACAAGATATACTAACTATCTTTAATGCTTTGTCCAATTTCTAGTTTGTAGGAGTTGAGAGGGGATGAAATGTCCCAGATTGATGACATCACGCTCTTAGTGATCGATTTTGGCCTACAAGGCTATATGGTATCATATTTTGTACAACCCTTTTTATGTATTGTTTTGATGGAATATGCAAGTCATTTCATTTTAGATTTTTAAAATTATGTTTAATTTATTATCTGTACTAATATCTCATGTTAATTTTATTTTTTTAGGGTACCCCCTCCGCATCTAGGGCTCGTCCTAAGAAAAAGAATTCCTCAAAGATGCCAAAATGTAGAAAGAAGGTAATTGAACACATTTTTAGTTGTAAAATTGATTGAAAATGTTGAAATCAAGTATTAGTTGGGGTTTGTAGATTAATTAGTGTTTTTTGTCTATTTTACATGTACAATGGCCATTGAGCTATGTGGATTTGTTGAATGCACCTGATTTGCCCATGGATCAAGAGAGGGCAGAGGTATGTATCTCTACTTTATTTTCTTGATTTCATGATTATATGCACACGTACATGTGAACTTGTGATATATTATAATCTTATAATTTTTTCATACAAGAAATGTCCATACCTATTTCATCAATGGCGAACCCTCCTCCTTGCACTAGAGAAGCATCTGAGGATCCGGTACACTTTTGTTTGATATGTAAAATTAATTTTTTTAACCTTCAATACTTATCATTATATTAATTGTATTTAATCTTTGAATATTTTTTGTATAGGTAATAGCGACAGTTTCTACATCAATGGTGAGCCATCCTCAGTCCATTGGAGAAGCATCTCAGGTACAAGTATGCCATTGTTCTCTATATTATAGCTTTTAGGTGTTTTTGATATATTTATGTTAGTACATTGTATTAATTGTACATTTAATCGACAATAGATCCCTTCACGGTACGACCATAACATGGATCCATTTAAGTATGTCTTCAAGAAAACTCCTAAGAGTGACAAGGAGAGGAGAGCAAAGACATTAGATCCTAGATCAGCCGATGAGGTAATCTACATTTCAATTGCAAAGTAATTAAAGTTAAATGCATAGTTATGTTGTTAATTGTGAACTATTTTCTACAAAACAATTCTAACTTGGCTTTTGAATTATGGTTTTGTAGCCATCTACAGAGCCGTGTACTACATCGAAGAGGCTTGATTTTGATCCACCACAAGTTTGGGATCATATAGTGTTAGTTTTGGTCATAGAATGACCAATACATGTAGATATATTCTATATTTTTATTGTATATCGATTTGGACATGGCATATACCACATTTTTGTAATACTTGTATTGACTTGGTAGACATGCCTTTTTATATATATATAAATATCAATATTCAATCCAATAAATGTGTACTAAGTTCATTATTTTGTATTTGTTGTATTTTGTGGTTGTCCTTTTATAAATTTAAATGAATATTTTCATATGTAATCAACAATATGAATATAAACAACAAAAATATATGATATAAAACATTGCAATCGTGGAAAATGATTTGATAAAATTTATAAAATGTTGAATTAACCCTATAAAACTCCTTGTATTCAGTTCATTATTGTGTATTCGCTATATTTGGTGGCTGCCCTTTTAAAAATTTAAATGAATATTTGCATATGTAATAAACAATATGAATATAAACAACAATATGTGTTTGGTGTGAGAGCACCCTCACGCTTGCAATGTTAAAATTTTGTTCATCATGTGCACAAACTGATGTCGTGAGCGTGTCCAGGTGGGTAGGTTTATGCTAGGCATGCCCTTATCATGCATCCCAAAGCACTGGAACGTTGAGAGTCATACCATACTGGTGCGATCTCTCAAGTGCCCTGAGTCCAAAAAATTATCAAAATTTGATGGACTGTTTCTTCAAATCCAAGACACATATGGTCAATCCATTTGAACTCATGGGGTCATGTGAGGCTCCTCTATAATGGCCTAACTTAGTTTTTGATGAGTCGGAGCCATTTTCAATTGGTAGCATTTTTTTGCCTACTGTAAAAACCGTTAGTTGCATGCAATGCAAAGTTGCCAGATTGGCTAGAATTGATTCAGTTCATCATGTGCACAAATCGATGTCATGAGAGTGTCTAGGTGGGCAGGTTTACACTAGGCATGCCTTTGTTGTGCATCCCAAAGCGCCATAATGTCGAGAGTCATACCATACCAGTGCGATCTCTCAAGTGCCCTGAGTCCAAAAAATTGTCAAAATTTGATGGACTATTTCTTCAAATCTTGGACACATATGGTTGATCTGTTTGAACCTGTGGGGTTGCATGAGGCTCCTCTACAATGGTTTGTCTCAGTTTTTGATGAGTTGGAGCCATTTTCAATTGGTAGCATTTTTTCGCCTGCTGCAAAAACCATCAATTGCATGCAATGCAAAGTTGCCAGATTGGCTAGAATTGATTCGGTTTGTCATGTGCACAAACCGATGTCATGAGTGCATCTGAGTTGGTATTTTTATGCTAGGCATGCCCTTGTTGTGCATCCCAAAGTGCCATAATGTTGAGAGTCATATCGTACCAGTGCGATCTCTCAAGTGCCTTGAGTTCAAAAAATTGTCAAAATTTGACAGACTATTTCTTCAAATCCAAGACACATATGGTCGATCCATTTGAACCCATATACAACAACTGCATACAAAATTAATACCAAAAATAAATTATGATGTACAACAAGATGAAACAAAAAGAATACTTGCAAAAAAATTAACTCAAAAAATCACCTGAATCCACTAGGTCGGATACATGGTCAAAATCCACTGATGTCTCCATCTGGCTCAATTGTAGTGCTTTGGGAATTTGATATGAATCAATGGGAACCAATGATCTACAAGACCATTTGTCAAACCACTCTTGTGATTCACATTCTTCCCACAAACAATACATGCATGAAGAGAAAAACCATACCATCTGTCTCGTATAAATTACCAGTGAACTTGAATTTGAACTCATAAATAAGTGCATGTCACTCGATCCTATAGTTGTACAACAATCTAGATAGTTTTCAATGTTAGATTCAGTGATCAACCAAAAATATCTACGAACCATTGATGTACCTAGATT